>NC_037303.2:11415382-11722082 GCF_000002775.5 Populus trichocarpa
GATAATGGAGCAAGTTTGAAAAATACACATTCACCATGTCCGCCTCATGTTCGTTCGGTAGTTTTAATGTTTTGATTATTGTTTTAGAATTGAAAAGACGTAGACACTCGAGATAAAAGGGATATGGCATCTCTGCATACTTTCTATTTTTAAAAATAAAAAATCATTTTAAAATTACAAGACATATTTATTTTTATTTTTATATTTTTATATTTTTAATTAAACATGTTTTTGTATATTCTTTTAATTAAAAACTCTGCATATAGAAAAATCTAATCAGTTTTTTTTAGAAATATATTAAAATAATATCTTTTATTTTTTATATTAATATATAAAAACTTTTCAAAAAAAAAATCAAAACTTTTTAAAAGCAAAATGTCTTCCCATCCTAATATCCGTCTCTTAGCAAAATGACCCCCAGTGGTAGGGGTGAGTAGATGTCACTTGGGAGGTCAAGGAATAAGGATTTAAATATAAAAAAAAAAGTGTAAATTTTTCGAACCAAAATTTTTATATCATGTTTATTACAGTTATTTTCATTTAAACTAATCAAGACAACTAATGTATTTTTTTATATCTAAACAACACCACTGTTAATTTTAAGATTTAAGAAATAAATCAAAATAATATTATCTAAAAAAAAAAAAGTTAAGATTAACTCGTTAAATCATGGGGCAACTCACTAGATCCATAATCAAAGTCTTGGATCCAGTTGACTCGCATGTCTTATTACTATGCTTTCAAGTAGATAAACGTGTTTGAGGCAGCGATGCAACTATTATTTCATAAAATTTTAAATTTTATTATTATTTTAATGTGCTGATATTAAAATTAAATTTAAAAAAAATAAAAATACATTATTTTTATACATTTCCAAACGAAAAACATTTAAAGAAATAATCTTTATCATTGTCCCAAACACCTCATAAAAAAATTTGTTTTTGTGGTTGAGGTCAAGGTTTGTGTATGGAGCCCACCTAAAAAACTATAAAAAGCAAAACAAACTAGTTTTTATAGTTGAATTTTATATATAATTGAGTTATAGCTAACCTCAACTACAACCACTAAAATCAACCACATTTTAGTCATTAGCGGGATTGTTTGAGATTATGGTAGCAATTCAAAGTGTTTTTCACTTAGAAATATATTAAGATGTTATTTTTTTATTTTTTTAAAATTATTTTTGATATTAACACATTAAAACAATTCTAAAATATAAAAAAAATTAATTTTAAAAAAACAAAATCAAAATTTAACACAGTTCCAGCAACTACGGTCGGAGGGACGGGAAGAGTAAAAACTAACAGCATTAAACGGATGCTATGTATCAAATTTCCGAGCATCATTAAGAGAGAATCACAAACCCAAGACTTTTATGCATAAGGAAGAGCTGTGCAGAATATATTTCTACACTGCATATTGTAAGAGAGCATAAACAGGGCTCCCTGAACGGCAAACGGCCGGATATGGTAACCACCGGAGCCATAATAATAAGTATTGAAACGTTGTAATATTATGATAACAGGACGTGCATCAAAGCCAGAGGCGTTTACATGTTGAGGAGACTGACCTGGGAATGTAAACTTGCAGGGCTGCTATGGCACGTAGAGATGCAGAGTGTCTGTATTGTTATTAGAGAGTCTCTCTTGATCAGTCCTCTGGGAGGGAGAGATAAAAGGTTGGAGAAAGATGATGGAGAAGGTGGTTGAGATGTGAGCTTTCGTTGATCTAAAATACAAGAAAAAAATATCTACAGGAACACGTACATGTCTTTTGTTTGATCTGGTGGGCCGGGCCGGTTTAGAAAAGATTCACGCGAACAATTTATGTATAGAAAGAGAAGGAGAAAGTTCACAGAAAATAATATTAAAATTACCTAATTCAATTAAAAACATCATGTGCTTTCACTATTCATATTCATTATGAAGCTCTTTTTCCTTTTTTATTTATTTTGTCTTTGTTTTTTTCTTCTTGGTCTTATCTCCGACTTTTTTTCACAATACAATGGGTTATCCGTGGACCTTCCATGTCCCCTAAATCATTGCAAAACAATTTTTTCATAATTTAATATAAATTTAGATAGGAAAAGAAGTCGGGTTAAGAGATTTTTTATGTTAAATTTTTTTTTATTAATCAGTCGAGTTTCATTTAAACAAGTCAAATCGACTGGATCGTGTTAAAACAACTTGCACATGATTTAATTTTAAACATGAGTTATATAAGAAATTGGGTTGGGAGGTTTTTTATCAATTTAATTTTTTTTTAACTTTATCATCAAATTTAATCTTATTTTTACTAGAAAAAATATTAGCAATGCTTATATATATTTTTTTATGTTAAATTTTTTTATGGATTTTTGTAGTATTGAATTTTTATATCATTTTTTTTTTTTTGCTAAACTCACTATTTGTATTTTGTATATCCATTAATTCGTTAAGAAAATTCAAATTCCTTCGTTATTAAGTGTACGTATTGTTTATTTTAGTCAAGTAAATATAATTAAATTAAATTTTAAAAAATATGTTTAGTAAGGAGGGTGGGATGGGTGATAATATTAGTAATAATGAAAGAAAAGTAAACAATAATGACTCGTCCAACTAAGGAAAAGAAATCCAACATCCACTTGTCCTGTTTTAAGTGGCAATAAAAGAAATGATAAGGTTATTTGACATGAATATGTAGTTTTCTAGTCCATGCATGATGCTTCTATCCAGTTTTTTATTCTATTTTTAAAAGTTTTTTCAAGAAAAAACAAAAAATAATACATAAGAAAGAGATAAAAGGTTGAAATTCTCCCATTAAAGATGTGGATGGATCTATGGAATTGACCTTGCCTTTTAGTTGAATTTGATTTTTCCATGTAGGTATTACAGGTTATAACGTAATCTATAAAAAAATATTTTTTATTTGAAAATATATTAAAATAATTTTTTTAAAATTTTTAATTTTTAAAATCAGTATTTCAAAAACATTGAAAAACATAAAAAAAAATCAATTTAATATTTTAATAAAAAAATTACAATTTTAAAAAGTATATAAAAACAAAAATTACCGCATTTCTAAACAACAACAACAACAATAATAATAATAATTAAAAAAAAAAGAGCATTATCACAATGATAGAGCCATGTTTCATAGAAGAACTTGTAATTTCTCTGCATCATGAGAATTTACCTCATAAAGTTCAATGAGTTTTTTTTTTTTTTTTTTTTGGAGAAGAAGTATAATTTATTGATTAATTCAGATTTGGAGACTTTAAGACAAGACCATGTATATCTGTATATACCTACCACCTTACGTTGGCAGATATAGAAATATTTCGTAATCGAAGAGAAGGTTGTTGAAAATTGAAGTAATATCCCAAAGATTTTTTTTTTCTTATCTTAGGAAAGTCGTTGTATATCTAGAGTTAATGATGCCTTAGTAAATAGAATAACTAATTAATATATATATATATATATATATATAAAAAAAAAACACTTGAATAATCTATTGAACAATGTTGACCACGGTCGATTTAGTTATTTTTAAAATTTTAAAATTTAAAATGTTTTTGTTTTTTTGTTAATTATTTTTTTTCTTTTTATATCTTAAAAAACATTTATAAACACGAAAAACATTTATGGTAATCGAGGAATGATTACTGATATTTTAGTAGTTACTTTTTAAAATTTACTTTAAAAAAAGACACAGACACAAAGAAAATGAAATATAATATAAAATACATGACTTACAAAAAAATAATAAGAACATCTTCATCTATGATTTTTTTTTCTAGTTGTATTTTTCTATTTCTTTAAAATGAGCTCCAAGAATTAATAATAGGATGTCACTTGTTACTTCATGAGCACCATAAAATTAGTTATATAAACACGCAAATTAAACATATGATTTTCTTAAACTATTAATAATAATTGTTGTTGAAATATAAAGACTAAGTTTTTTTTTTAAAAAAAAAAGTCATCATCCAATAGCCCAGGATATAGATCATCGCGGATTAGAATAGTAAAATGATTATTTTGTCATTCTCAAACAAAATCACAAGCCTTGCTAGTATGGGTAAAATCATCTTTTCCATGTGATGAGAAACTGCTTTCCACATCAACATTTGAAAACTCTCGGTGACCCTTTCATAGTGCAGGGGCACGTGTAGTCAACGGGTCTCTAATTTGCTATTGGCAACCTTTTCTAAATTTTTTCATTATTTTTTCTCCTCTCCATGATTCTCACGTTAACCCTTCAATAATTCAAGGCAATCCTTCAAGTGTTTTCTCATTTAAATCTGGTTCATATTTTTTTAATTATCATTTTGTATATGAAATAATTTATCAAATTAAAATTTATTTTCAATTTCATCATTCTTTAGTTTTTTATATGTCAAATTAGATTTCAATTATTTTTATTGCTATTTATTTATTTGACATAATTTTTAAAATTATTATCATTAATTTTTTGCAATCCTCAAGTAGTCATAAACTAGGCCAGCAGATAATATATCAATTGCTAAAACAAATAGTTGTCACATGCATCAATTTTTTTAAAATTATAAGGTGGACAACATGTCACCAATTTTTAATATAAAACATAAAAGGCCTAGGACATTAGTTAGGCCTCTTCTGAAATTATTTAATCTACGCTTTTTGTACAACACGTCATGATTATATTTTTTTAAACTTCATTCATTTATTATATATTTTTTTGTTTTTAATTAAATAATGTTAGATCTTTTGTTTTTTTTGTGAAATTTTATGGCATTGCTTTCTAGCTGGCATTTTTATTTTATGTTTAGTCCCCCCACAATGTTTTTGTCGTGATAAAAAAAAAAATTATTGCCGCTAAAAAAATACATTATTGATGGCTACACTTTGTTTTTCTAAAAAACATTATCTATCAATCGTGTAACTATGAGCAGCCCAGCAACCTAGCTTTATCCTGTCTGGTTTATGAGATGAGACGACGAAGTCTAACCTACTACCTACCTACCAATAACGTACAAAGATTTTTTTAAAAAAAAATTAATATCGGTATACCTCGATTAATTTTACGGGTCCTGAAATTAACGACCATGCAAGCCTCCAGTGACCATCATATTAGCAACCACAGAACTCAAACCTGAGACCACAAAAAAAGCAAACCCCTTAATTCCAAACTCTTAATACTAGACTTCTTACTAGATGGTTAACGTACAAAAATCCTTAACTGTATAACTCTTAGCTATCTCATGTCTTCACTATTATTATTTTTTCTTTCTACAATGGTAGTTATTTAAGTTTATGTGTCTCTCGATTAATGTTTTGAGACCCTGAAATTAATAATCATATAAATTTTTAGTGATCCTGAAATTTATAGTACTCGAACCGATAGCTTAAAAAAAAAAACAAATGAAAAACCTAACTAGTTAAATAAATTACAGTACTAAGAATTATTATTATCTAACTTTGAATTATATATAAAAGCACTTACTTTATTTAAAAAGAAAGAAATAACGTAAAAACAAAAACAAAATATAGTGGATGTCATTCATGCTGCGGCTTCCTTTTCTACCGTTCTATCTCCCGTCCTCGCATCTCCCTCTATCTATTTTCCTTTTTCCAAGAGAAGCTATGGCATGTCAATTATATTTTCATGGAATTATTGCATATGAAATTGCAAGAAATAGATAGTTTGATCGAGTTTTGTTGAAAATATGATTAGCTAATTCTGTTTTGAGAAATTCGAGGTCAAGATTTATAAAACATTAATGTCAATCAAGCTACGATTTATAGATAATTCTTACAATGTGTAAAAAGATATTTATTTCTTTTTTTTTATAACACCATCGTATATACTGCATGATTTTTATATACTGTATTGTATTCTTAATTTAGTCACTTATAGTTGGATTAGTTTTCAAATCATGAAAACATAGGTTACTTGAAGTAATTTTTAGATTTTTTAAAGAATTTAAAAAATAAATTAAATGAAAATAAGAGGCATGATGAACCAAAATGCATAAAGAATATGTCCAATTAGGAAGCTCAAATCTTGTAAAGCATACGAAATTCATTTTCTGGAAGTTATTGCAGTTATAGTTTAAAATAAATAAATTTTAAAAAATAATTTTAGAAATAATTTTAAAATTATATATTCAAAGAAACGCATATTTGATTAAAATTATTATAAGATATATTTTTTATATATAAAATAAATAAATAGCATGTTATTTTTTAAAAAAATATTAGTACATAATTATTGCTTGTTACCCCATGCAAGTCACTGTCAGGCTTGTGTGTGTTTTTATATATTTTTTATTGTCATATATATATATATATATATATATATATATATATATATATTTAAAGTATATTTATTTTAAATTTTTTTTATATTTTTAAATCATTTTGATATATTAATTTTAAAAATAATTTTTTTATTTTAATATATTTTTAAATAAAAAATACTTTAAATTACAACAACTGCTGTAATTACAAACACACTTTTAATATTATATTTATATATAAAAAATGATTAATTTATCATCACCGACAACTTTCAATGGGTGAAAGTGATAAAAAAAAAATATACCATGAAACAAAAGCATCAATCAATCAATTCAAATTTCCAAAAAAAGAAAACTATTTCCTTTAATAAAAAAAATTATCTTAATGAACAATGATAATTATCTGTTGAGGTTGCTGTAAGGAAAAAATAAAAAAAAAAAGAAGATAAAAGAATCAATGTCTAATTCCTTCATCCATGAAATTCTTTAAGGAAAAAATCAAAAAATTAATTAAACTATAAAAAATAAAAAAAAATTAAATCATGAAAAAAACCGATTAAACTAATTAGAATTTTTAAAAAACCGACCTGTTTGGTTTCGATTTTATAAGCGTGAAACCAGAAAAACTGAACCGAACCGAACTTAAACCGAAAAAAACAGAGCCAAATAAAAAAAAAAACAGAGCCAAAACGAACCAAATCGGAACCGGTCAATTTGAACCGGTTTTGGTTTTGTTTTATTTTTAAAAAAACAACTAATTTAATAATTTTTTAATAAAAATCGAATGAAATTGAAAATAATCATCCCCTCACTGTCATTTATCCCGTTATCGTGTCGGTAACGCCTATTTGTCCCGTCATCGTGTCGGAAACGCTTAACAATTCTTTAAGATTGAGATCTCATGCTGGTAAGCCCTTAACATCGTCGATAAGGGACTTCACCAGCCAAAGAAGAAAGGTTGAGCATTCAGCATCGTAGAGCCTAAGTCTTTGATATGAACAAATATGGAGAGCGACGTGTTTCATTTGAGGTCAAGGTCCGTATATACGAAGTTTGTGAGTACATGATTTTTGTATATATATATATATATTTTTTTTTTCTACTCATTAATCTTAATTTTTATGTTTATCCTTTCAAAACTTCAAACAAATCTTTAATTTGTTATTTTTTTTTAAATTTGATTTTTGTTTTTTTATTATTTATTTTATTTAAAATAATTTATAAAATTAGAATTATTTTTCAATTTCATCTCCGTAATTTTTAATCTTTCAAATTTAATTGTTATTCTCTTAATTGTTATTTGTTTTATTTGAGATAGTTTTTAAAATTAATTTTTTAACAATTTTATTATCTTTGAGTTTTTCTTTTTCCAGTCAAATTTGATCATCATTTTTTTATTGATGTTTTTTTACTTCGGTATTTTTTTAAATTGATTTTTTATTTTATCATTTAACATTAAATTGGTTATGAATTGAGCTTTTTTATTGAATCTTGGTCTAGAATTTAACGGGTTGTGAATATCAAAGATTAATCCAAGTTTAGGAGGTTCGCTCGGATCTACTTTGTTTTTTTTTCTTTTTTAAAACTCATGGTTTTTTTAGTTTCACCATTTAATATCTATTCAATTGGAGATTGTGCTATATTATTTTTATTTATTTGCTTTCTATAAATCTTTTCACAAATTTAAAAATTAACTCGGGTTATCTTGATTCTTTTTATGTGTTGTTCTTTGATGAATTTACTTTGGAAAATTTTTAATTTTTTTTAATTTTATCCTTCAATATTAGATTGGTTAGAATTTTTTTTAGTGCCATCCTTCAAGGTTGGAGTTTTTTTGAACCAATAAACCATTTCAACCGTTAATGAGACTGTAACGGCTATATAAAATTTTTTTTAGACTCTTCTGTCTTCAGAATATTTTCTTTTTTGGATAAATTTTATTTTGCCCCCATGAAGTTTATAAGATGTCTAATTTCACCCTCAAATTTTAGTTTGAATCATTTTCATTGCAGTTTCAATTTTGCCCTTTGTCTATTTTCTGTCCATAATAACAACGGAAAATACCGTAAATTTTAATATTCTCAATATATCTCTTTTTTATCATTTATTTTTATTTCAATTGATGGATGGAAACAGAAGACTATGATAATGTTGAGGGAGCTAATTGATAGAAAATAAGAGTTTTGAATAAAATTGATACACCACATAAACATTAGGAGGCAAATAAAAATTTACCCTTTCTTTTTTCTTCAAAACGGGTTGCTTATGATCACAGTTTCAGCAAAACAGAGGTGAAAGAAAGGAGAGAAATGGAATCTTCAAATCTCACTTCACTACCTGAAGAAACCCTAGACGTAGAAGACGAACAGCAGCAGCAAGAAAATCTAAAGAATCCACCAGTCCCTGCCTTTTCTTCCGTCCCGACTCGCCCTCCTACAAAGTCAGTTCCGGATTCCATTTCCGTGATCAAGCCTTGTGAATTAATGTTGATTTATCCAAAGCAAAGTCGATTGTCATCAATTAATTAACTAATTTGATTTAAATATTCTTGTAGGAGTTCTTTAAAAAAGTATGTTCCTTTAGAGTGGACAGAATTCTTTGACAAGGAGGAAGATGTCTGCATTCCAGACTCCGATGATGTTAGTTTTGTCTTTGATGACAACATTTTTTTTTGTTTTAAATTGTGTTTTGAAATTTTCTAATGTTGTTTATGAATATAGGTATTTCATGTATATATGGCAGGGACAGAGGGGCCGGTTGTTTTTTGTTTACACGGAGGCGGTTATTCTGGGTATGTTTTATTTGTTTATTTTTCTGCTAATTGTTCTGTAATACCGGCAGCATGAGTTTCGGTTTTCGCATGAAAATGTTTGTTTAAAAATGCCTGGATCGTTGAATTATAGATTTCATTTGTTTAAAAAATGGAATTTGGGGTCCTGGTGAAGATAGATTGTGTGATTTCTTTGGCTAGGCTTTCATTTGCACTCTCATCAAGTAAAATTAAGGAGAAAGCTCGGGTGGTTGCGATGGACTTGAGAGGACATGGAAAGACGTCGACCGAAAATGAGCTTGATCTATCTGTCGAGGTATTGGTGATTTTATTGTTTTTCAATCCATGTGAAAGTGATTGTTTCAATAGTCATGTATGCTAGTTGTTGGGTTTTATAACACGGCAGCTTGATATCTATAAGAGTGTTTTTGAATTTGAATTTGCAGACTTTGTGTAATGATGTTTTCGCTGTATTGAAGGCAATGTATGGAGATTCTCCTCCTGCAATTGTGCTTGTTGGCCACAGGTTGTGCTCTTTTGGCAAGTTAGTTTGCTTGTAATAATTCATATTGTGTAGTTAGTTATTAAGGTACTGCATAACTGGTAATGAAAAACATAAAAAAAGTGCTACCATCTCCACAATCACTAACCAACAGTCAATCCCGTCTTTGTTGCCTGGCCCCAACTTCTACAATTGAAGCTGTAGTGATTTTTAACTTTGACAGATTCCTTAGATGAGCCAATTCTCTGATAATTGCTGACGATACAATCTTCATATCTTTTTTTTCCTGATTCATTAATAAGAGGCAAAGGAAACACCTTAACACTCGTTTCAAATTTTTCTTTTAACTCTTTTCCCTCTATCTTTGCTATTGTTTGTTGTTGAGCTCATTTTACTGTCAAATAGCATGGGTGGCTCAGTTGCTGTGCATGTTGCTGCAAAAAAAGCATTACCTAGCTTGGCTGGACTGGTTGTTGTGGATGTTGTGGAGGTTTGCTTTTTCTGTAGTAGCCTTGTCAGAATTTTTTTTTAATGGTCTTTTGTAACTTTATTTGAATAATGTCATGAAATTTCAGGGAACAGCTATGGCTTCATTGGCTCACATGCAGAAACTCTTATCAAGTAGGATGCAGCATTTTTCTAGCATGGAAAAAGCGGTATGTGAAATCCCTAAGTGATCCCAATCCTTCCCATCTGTTAGTTCTCTGCATATCCTGATTCTTTGAAGATGGTCTTTGAAATTTTTTTTAGCTAAAGGACTTTAGCTTATAAAGAGATGGAAGGATCGGAAAAAGTGGTGTATTTCATCTGCTTCTATTAAAAGTATCTTCACTTGGGGATGTTTACTCCATAATTCCTCTTATTAGATGATGAAATTTGTTATTTTGGCATAGTAGTGGTTGATCCTTGTCTGATGTTCATGTCTATATTCTAGTTTCAACTTTACTGGTATCAGTGGCCAAGCCACAAACAAAAGCTATGGTTTTTTAGATGATATGATGTTGATGACAGACAAGAAGATTGAAGATATTCATTGTGTTATTAGGATTAAGCCTTTTAGATAGGTGTTTACTTTGCTAGTTAAATGTTTCAAGTTCTGTCAAGCACTAGAAGAAATCGTGTTTTTCCTGTTGCAATACATGCCTCATGGGACTTCAAGAGAATAGACAAAGAAAGGGAGATAAAATGAGAAGATCCAGCAAGACAGACTAAGACTTTGTGCATGAACCGCAAATGTAGTTTTTAATCTAGATATAAGTTGAAATATCTTGTTTACAGGCTAGAGCTAGGCCAGAAACAACTGGGGACCTGCTCATGGACTTCTCTTTACCAGAAACAACTGGGGACTGGCTCATGGACTTCTCTTTTTAACACCCAATCCAAAATTCTTTTTCTAGAATTCTCAAAGTATCTAAACATAAGAATTTTAGTGCTAGTGTCCGAAGGACTCATACATGGACGTAAATACTGAGTTCATGCTTGATCTTGCAATCTTCTTGTGGGTCCTTCTGGTCATTGGCTCATAATTATAGTGCCTTATTCAATCGATGCGATTTTGTGTGGGTTTGCGTTTCCTCTTTAGCTTTAATATAACTGGAGCATTTCTCAATCAACATAACGATTTGTCTTTGTGCTTTAAAGATAATAGACTATCATATTGCGTGTTCTGGGAGGAGAAGGGATTTTGACTTTCTCTGGAATTTTGGTGGGGAGTCTCCTATTTTTACAAGCAACTATGGTGGGGTGAAATGTTTTAATCCTGTTTGTGGTGTTCTGCACTATGGACTTTCAGGGAATTATATTCAACGGCAGTGAAAATTCTTTTGTTTCGGTTTTACAGAGGATGGCGTCCTTAAAATCCATTCTACTCTTTTGATTGTTTCTCATGCTATGCCTTTTGGTGGTCCTTTGAAGTCCTAATTAACCGGAAAAGATTACTATGTACAGATAGAATGGAGTGTCAGGGGAGGTTCATTAAGAAACATCGATTCTGCTCGTGTATCTGTGCCAACCACATTAAAGTACGATGATTCGAAGAAATGGTGAGTACTTCCACTACTGTAAGTAAATAAAAAGGTCAACATGTAATCTTTGATAATTTCAATGATTTTTTTATTGTATTTTTAGATCTTGTAAACTATATATTAGCAGCTGCTTTTTTTAATGTCAAATTTGCTTGTACTATTTTCTCAACTGACCAGCACATTGATGATTTTGTTCTGCAGTTATGTTTATAGAACCCGTCTGGAGGAAACAGAACAATATTGGAGAGGATGGTATGGGTTAATTTGTAATTGAAATCCACATAAATAAACGTGTTGTGATGTGAATTGTACAAAAGTTGGAACACCTGTAAATGACACCAAAGTCTTCACTGTGTACTTCTTAGATATAGGTTTGAATGTCTTTTGCATGGATGCAATGTTTCCTCATGTGAATTCTTTATCCTAAAGAAAACCTTTTCTGAGTTGATAATACAATACTTGCTCCTAAGATTGACTCTTCATAGATACTGGGACTTGTACATACACACACAAACACACCAAGATCTGATGTTTAGTATCTTTTATTTATTTTCCTTTCATCTTGTCCAGATTTGGTGATAATGTAGTGCCCACAAAGGCACAGCACAGCTAATAAAGGATATGGCTTGAAGTACATCTGCTTCAAATATAAAATTGATTGGTTGCTTTACATATCTTTCAGGTATGAAGGCCTTTCAGATAAATTTCTATCATGTCCCATTCCCAAGCTCTTGCTTTTAGCAGGAACAGACAGACTGGACAGGTTTAACTCAAAGCCTGCCTCAAATTCTCTTTAACTGGGATCCAATAATGTTGCTGAACATGATGGAATTTTTACATTTTATTGTTCTGTTAATTTCACTACCTTTTGTTGTGCCATCTTTCTGTTTCTTTTTTGGGGTCAATGGAGTATCCACACCCTCACTTTTAAACCAACTCCGTCCTTAGAACTAACACATTCCGTGATGCCACTGTAAATTCATTTCAAAACCTTTTTTCTGTTCATAATTTCATATTTGAAATTAATAATGAAATTTGGTTATTGTATAGAATGCCTATAATATAATGCAGCTCTCTACTGTCAATCGACTTCCACATGTGAAGCATTGAAAAGAAGGTGATATGAATTACAAATGGTCCTAGCGGATATTCAGTATATTGGGAATGTTAGTGAAAAACTTAGATAATAATTTTAAATTAGAACACTTGTGTGGTGACTTCTCTTTAGTTAACAGATGATGACAGTTGTAGGGATGATTCACTGGGAAAATAGTTCATCTTGCTTTTGGCAACCATAAATTCAATGGACGTGAACTGTATGAAGCATGAAGTTATAATAAAGAGAGGTGCTGCAATAGGAAAAGATGAGAAGTAATTGAGGCTCTATTTTAATGGTGTTTTAACCCTATATTTGCTTGTTAAGTTTTCTTTAGCAGAAAAGGGATGAACGAGTGGTGATGGAAGACGGTTTTCTTAAATTGCCATGAACGTTAATCCTACTCAAACAGCAATAAAAATTCATTCATCCATCTCGTTTCCTAATTGTTCTAGAGATTGGTTAGGATTACATTATCCATCGTTGCAAAAGCATGCAAGTTTCTTGTTGCATTAATTTGTTGAGAATTTTTGAAGTACTGATGAGCATTTCTCGTATCTCCTTTTGCTTTCTTGCTTGTGCATCAGATCTCTTACAATTGGGCAAATGCAAGGGAAGTTCCAAATGGTTGTTGTCAGACATACTGGGCATGCTATACAGGTCCGCATTGGCTATCACAAGTTCACACTGCATTTTTCTGCATTCCTTCCATTCTCTTTGTTTTGCAATTATTACAATCGATGCATCCAAAATTCTTGCAGGAAGACGTACCTGATGAATTTGCGACCCTGATAATTAATTTTATATCTCGTAACCGTATAGGGCCTCATGGGATTGTGGTATGTTTCAATTTCTTTCATCATCATATAATCTAAACTCCCCAGAATAGGCTTTAAACACATGTAATAATTGTTTTGCAGATTCCTGGACTCCGTCGACCAGTACAACCGCAACAATGAATCAATTGCTGGATTGATCAGGTATTTAAAAGCTCCATATACTGGCGATGGACCAATGAAGTTTACAGGCAACGATTCCCATTGAGATAAATATGCTGATATGCGTCATGCATGGATTGACAAAGCTTTAGTATGTAATCTTGTCTCTTCTTAGTGTAAGAAAATCACATTTTAATTTTCTGTTTAATCCGGCCATCGTGTTGGTCTGCTCTTACGTTAGAGAAGATTTCTTTAGTGCTTTTATAACATATTTTTGTAACTTTTTTTTTTCTTTTTTATTTTAAGATTGCTCTATTTTATTTCCTCCTATCCATTGATATTTAATCCGTCCCTGGATGAACCTAGTGACTTGTCGATATTGTTTAGAGGTAAGAGTTGATTTAGTTTATTAATTTGACAGGTAAATTTGTGATTCGATTGATTAGTTAAAACTTCATTTGATATATATATTTTTAAATTTTTTAAAAAATAATATTATTTTAAATTATCTTGTTTACAGACCTTGGATCAGCAAGTCATAAATCAAAACAAGTGATTAGGGATGACAATGAATATCCACGGGTTAAATTTTTGATATTTATATTTTATTTATTATTAATCATGTAAAAAGTTTAGATATTTATAAATTATTTATTAGTTTCTGTTATATTTATTATCTATTATTATTTATTAATCAACAAAAAATAAAATAGCTAATATATATATTTAAAGTATATATGTGAATATTAAATAATACAATAATAAATATTATTTATAGGTGCTTATATTAATAATAAAATATTCTATAATATATATTTCAACGATTCTTATCTATGTGAGGTCAAATTAATATCTATTATTTTTGGATTAAATTGCCGTTCCTACAAGTGATCTTGACATTGCATCAGGTTTAACAACGTTGATGAAATTATTTTTTTCTTGGTTGATTTTCATATATGAATTTAGATTTTTTTTTAAATTATACCCTTTGAGCCAACAGCAGAGCTCCAGTAGAGTAAGAAAATATTTGGAACCCGTCTGACGTGGACAGTTAAAAGTGTAGAGTGTCTAGCTTACCCGCCAGCGCCACGGATCTCCACACAACTGGAGTCTAGAGCTGGCTAGAAAGGCATATTCTCTTACACTGAAGTTTCCGAGCTTCATTTTCACGTCCTTTTGTCTGTCACTGCTCTGTTGTCGTTCAGTTCTGTTTTGATTTTATTCTAATACTTATTACAGATCACTCCTCAATCTTTTAATCTAGTCCAAACCAGTCTAGAGCTTTCACAAATATCTTACACAATCCTACATAGGATGATGGATTGATAGAAAATTAAACGTTGTCGGAGTGGCTTCGTAAGAAATAGATGATTCTTATTGGAAATGGTCCGCTCATATCTCCTTTTCTTTTTATTTATTTGTTGTAAATGGGAAGGGATTTAATTGATTTTTGTTTATATCCTAGGATCTCAATGCATAAAAAAACAAATCAAGGACCAAAGTAGAAATATGGACCTCATAGGGTGGTAGATATGTAAGAGTTCAGATTGTTAGGGACTGATATGGAATTAATTTAGAAGTCACGACACTCATTTGTATTTTATTATTATTTTCTTCCTACTCTATCCGTTAGGCACCCATCTTCTTCTCTTACTCACCACCATCGTTTCTAAAGTATAGAGCTGCTCAATTTTCCCGAGAAAATAAAAACACTCTCTTGCACGCTCATTTCATTTTCCGGGAGAATCCGATTGTGATTGCTGCACCCATTGTGATAGAATGATGGATCTGTGGGCAGTTCATGTGAAGAACACAACTGGAAGCCCTCTTTGTTTGAGAAATCATTCAATTCGAGACAAATCATTCAGTTTTGGGAAATTCAGGGTTTTGGACGTTAGGGTTTTGAAGCGTAATGTTTCTTCTTTTGGGTATCATTCTTTGAGTGTCAAAGCTATGGCTAAGAAGAATGGCAATGATAACTCCAATTCCTCTTCTCCTTCTCCTTCTGGTTCGTTTTTTTTTTTAATTCATAATATTGAACTATTATATTGGTTGCAATCTTGTATACCTTTTGATGATATTATGTGATTATATATTTGTACTGAACAAAGAAGGGATTGAAATTGAATTGATTAAAAGAAATAGACTGTTATTAATGTAAAAGAAGTTTTGATGTTTGTTTTACATGCAATTAAGGAATTTGAAGGCATTGGATAGAGTGAATAGTAGGAGAAGTGATCCATTTGGATATGGTTGACTTTCTTAGAAAGTGAGTGCGAGTATTAAAAAGAAGAAAAAATAAATCAGTGAAGGATTATGGAGTTGTAACCGGAGATCTTTATCTATAAGTAAAATGTTATCATGGAAAACCAATTCCTGCTCTGTTTTTTTTTTTTTTAATATAATTTATATCAAAGGGTGATTTCAAGTTTCTGTTGATTTGGATGATATAGACACCTTGACTGGTTCCATAAATATTTTTGTGAAGTTTGGTGAAGGGGATAAGAAAAGTTTTTGTGTGATGACTTCTATAAGGTACTTCAAGTCATCATGTAAAAGAGTCATGCAAGACTCAGAGGGATATTGAAAGGTTAGAAAAGTAGTTGGGTTGTTTCTCTTTAAGTTTTCTACTATTAGATAAATCATGTTTCTGAAATTTAAACTTAGTGTCAGTTTTTCATAACAAACTCTCGTAGCAGACTTTCCTACACTCAGATGAACTAACATTTTGTGATTTTCAATATATTTGTCATATGTCCCATCGAGAATGTAGGGGAGTCTATTAGGAGGGTTTGTTAGGAAAATACCATTTTTTCAAACTAAATCTCAGGATCAAAATAGATGAGAGCAGTGACATGGATCATTTTTCTCCATCAATTGTATTTGGGACCAGTGCATTGTGAGCTACGGTGGTTCTAAATTATATTTTACCACTTCAATCAATGCTTTTTGTTTTTTGGTCTACCACACCCTATATCCACAATATTACTTGCACAGTACCGGAATATCAATGATTTGGATAGTCCAAAACATATCAAATCAGTAGATCCTATTCCCTTATATATATAAAAAAATGTGCATTAAATTAGGGTATGAATTTACTATTATTTCCATTCTTTTCTGCCGCATATGAATTCTTATTATTTTCTGACCTTGGGGTAAAAAAGAGAGACTAATTTGGTTCAATCATATGTTTTGGGCAATCCAAGTGATTGTTAGTTTGGTACTGTGCAAGAAAGTCTCCATCTGCACCTTCTACTTCAATTTTGTCATTTTCATTGAATATGAATTAGTGGGGGGGAAACACATGGAAGGACTACATAAGAAATTAGCAGGACAGCAGCATGGTGGAGGCTGTCGTAAACAGTATCATTGGGATGCATTGTAGAGGCAGCTATGAGGATATGTTAGTAACCTTTATGTGATACATTGGTGGAATCACCCGTACTTGTTACTGGAATCAGGTTTTCCTTGTACAAGAGGTAAAAGCTTTGGTATCAATTGCAGGATAAAGTTCAAGGTTTATGGCCATTATGGGTGCTGTATTGTAAACAGTATCGTTGGGATTTTTCTTCTGTATATTAGGCTAATTGATGAGATTTGATGACTGGGGTTTTTAAGGAAAATTGTAGAGGGCTTCATGAAGTAACAAATTTATCTGAAACTTGATTGCTTGCAAAATAAACTGAGTGACACACTTGTCAGACAATCCAAAAGAAAGCTAAAAGTTTCTGAAACTTATGTAAAATTGATCTCTTTTATATTTAAAAGTGATTGCAAACATCTGCATCTAGAGTTTTGAATTGTTCTTAGCATTTTGCAAGGATTTGGTTCCTTATTGAAAACTAAGAATTTAACTCCTAAACTAACTTATAACTATTCTGAGTTTAGGAATGAAAAGAGCATTGGAACTTTAAAATATTGATATGTGGATTTAGTTTTTCACTGAACAAAATTTAGTCTATACCCAATAAAATTAAAAGTAACATTGACTCATAAAATAACAGCCAGTTTTAATGAAGCTAAATCTAATTTACCTCAACTGAAAATCAGATCAAGGTTGCTAATTCAACAATACCATGAAGGTGTGCATATGGCCTTACATTGACTTTAGGGTTTAGAATGTTCTGTTTGCTCATCTATGAGCTCCTTGAGTTGCACATCTCATGCTTTTCAGTTCTGAAAACCAAATAGAATTGTCGTTACTCATTTGTGGTCAAAGAATCTAGGTTTTACCAAGTCAATGGTGTCTCTACCCTGTTGCAAGCTTACTCATCACCGCTAAGGGATGGCCGCATGATTTTTTTTGCCAGCTTTCTCAACAGATTGCCTTTTCTTGTCAGCCTTTTTGTTAGGAACACCCCCCCCCCCCCACCCCCAACCCCAAGTTCATCCACTTGCATGTGTATCACCCTGAGGTTGAATTAAGCTTTCCCTTCATCTAATGATGAAGTGACTGCTCACTATTGCTTCCTTCTCATTTTATATTTTCTGAGCACTATAGTTTATAATGTTTGTTCAGGTCATATGCATATTGCCTTTTGTATTAACCAATTGTTTGTTTGTTTCGACACCCCTTTCAAGAATGATATTTCTCCCTAGATAAAAAATAGGAAAAGAAAGTGAGTTATATCCTTTCATTGTTAATTAATTTCTTTATGTATCATTGCTTGCCTTGTTACCACATTATATTAGTTTTGGGAGCATTTTTAATATATGAAAAGCATCTGTCAACATTATTTATTCACAATCATTTGCAGGCAATATCCCATCAAATCACTTGCCCTTTCTAATTAGTGATTAGTCAAAGCATAAGCCATCTAAGACTATTGCCTGTTCTTGCTCGTAATTGTTTTGCTATCATCATCACCTTTGTCGTTGATGTTACTATCTTTCACCAGTCATGCATAGTGAGTTTGTTCCAGTGAAAGATATACTATTTTCATTATGATTAAATGAACACTGCCAGGATGTTATATCTGGATGTTGAGTGAAAAATAGCATATTGAATTTTTTGCCGGCTAAATGGAACTTAATTTAATGTGCACAGGAAATGGAGATGGTTCAAAAGGAAGTAACTCTCCTGATGGGAACAAAGCCAATGACTTTGCTTCCCAAAAATCTCATAGGGTAAACTTTGATTGGAGAGAGTTTAGGGCAAATTTATTTGCTCAGGAGAAGGTGAACGTTCTTTACTTATTGGGCTGTATATCTATTTCATGTTGAATGTCATAGTTACAAAGCTCTAGAAAAATGACTTTTAAATGTTATTAGCACTCTGTTCAACCTGTTATTTGTCATCATGGTAGTAGATCTTATGATGGTCCAGGGTAGCAGCATTAATTCCTCTTTGATTCTACCCTGTGTAGCTTGTTCATGAATGAGCTGTTCCATGTAAGGAAAATAAATCGATTTCATGTTTTTTGGAGTAAATTCTGATAGGGTTCTCACTTCTCACATAGAGGGTCTGGTACATCAGAAAAGGGCAAGTAACTTAATTGAAATGGGAAGCACTTTATTTTATTTTGTATGTTCCTTCCCTGTTTCCATGAACAATTGGAAAACGCTAAATTTCCCTTGAGCTCATGACATCTGATGTAGTCAGGTCAACAAAATTTACCTACAGCTTATCATCAAGTTCTTTTGTCCCTTTTTACCCCTCCTGAAAGAAACAGTGCTGTTTTGTAGCTATGATGGATCTTGTAATTGAGGTCGACCAGATGAAGCCATAAAGTATAGTATTGGGGTAGATGCATGGCATCCAGATTGGTTTATTCACATAGTGACGAGTTGAAGATGGACTCCATGTCCTCACAACATGAAAAATAAGATAATCAAATTGATGATGTTAAATCGATGCTGTATAGACTTCAAAATTTACACTTTTAATGTTTTCACAGGCAGGGAAGGCAGAATCTGATGCTCACAACCAAACTGGGACACCCCAGGAGTCAAAACCCCTTGGCCTGAAATGGGCCCACCCTATTCCTGTACCTGAGACTGGCTGTGTCCTTGTTGCCACAGAAAAACTTGATGGAGTTCGCACCTTTGAAAGAACTGTCGTTCTTCTCCTCAGATCTGGAACCAGACACCCACAAGAGGGACCATTTGGAGTTGTCATAAACCGCCCACTTAACAAGAAGGTCAGGCACATGAAGCCCACTAATATGGAATTAGCAACCACTTTTGCTGATTTTTCTCTTCATTTTGGGGGACCCCTCGAGGCAAGCATGTTTTTATTAAAAACAGGGGAGAAGACGAAGCTTGAAGAGTTTGAAGAGGTAATTCCTGGCCTGTGTTTTGGTGCTAGAAACAGTTTGGATGAAGCTGCAGCACTTGTGAAGAAAGGGGTGCTGAAGCCTCAGGATTTCAGATTCTTTGTTGGTTATGCTGGGTGGCAGCTAGATCAGTTGAGGGAGGAGATTGAATCAAATTATTGGTATGTGGCTGCATGTAGTTCTAATCTGATTTGTGGGGGTTCATCAGGCTCATCATCAGAAAGTTTATGGGAGGAGATTTTGCAGCTAATGGGTGGTCATTACTCGGAACTAAGCCGGAAGCCTAAGCGGGATGTGTAGGTAATTATTATGAGCCATCGGTGTTCCCCAAATCAATAAATCATTCCTGAAGCTATAGCCAGATATATAACTAAGGTAATGAAGCTAAATGTACAGAAACTCACATCTTTGTTAATCAGAATCTCTTTTTTTCCTCTCATTTCCCCTTAATAACCCAGGCAATTATGGCTCTTTTATGTGACAGTGAACTCTTAAATTATTTAAGAAAAAGTTAAGCAGGTCTTTTTGCTGTAAGAAATACATCTGTAAAAATTTTCAGGTGAAAGTAGCAGTAGGCCTAAGGGCAGGCTTCTTTGGACAATCTTCAACTGATTTTTTTTTTTATTTAATTTACTTAGAGATGGGGATTTCTTGTTTACTTTAAAGCCCTGGATTGTTATAGTCAACCACGAAATAAAAACATATAGCATCATTAAGCCTTCAAACTGTTGAAGTCGATTCTTAGCCAAACTGAGCAGAGCATTGTGTTCATAAAAGAAAATCTGGAATTGAAGTTCCCGCCTCTCAACTTCCCATTTAAGCCTGGCAAGCATATGCACTAATCAATTCACCTGTAAGCTTTGCTGTATAGATTGATAGTACTTAATGTACTTTGGAGCTCAGATCGCCACCTATTCACTGAACTTTTTCCTAGAGAAAATTCTGTGTCTCTGGTAAGGTTGTTAAACTCTTGATCTTCTGAAAAGTTGCCTGCATCGATTGTTATCCCCAGTTAAATTAAGCAAAAGCAAAGAATGGCAACTGTGAAACTGCTTTGATTTCCCCTTTGTCAACGGGCCTGAACATGAAACTGCCGACAGACAAATGTCCAAACTACAAGCAGCCGGAATGAATTTATTTCTGTTCCAATCATTTCAGCAGTGAGTTGAAAGATAAATTGGATACTTGACTACTTCTGAATACCGTACCTACTTATTAATCAACAACACTATCCACTATACAGAACAAAGTCCTACCTCTTTATGTATTTTCAAAGAAATACAAGAACAAACCTCCCTCCTTTCTCCGTTAAAATGCAGGTTTACTTCAAAACGGCGTCTCACAATCCCCACTCTATCCCAGTGAAGCTCCAGCAGCACATCACATCTGCTTTGTTTGATGGCATGGACAAAGACGCTTCTGACTGGAGGGTAAATTGTTCTGCAGGGTGAGGAGAAAGACATCAAGAGGATGCTTCCTTAAGGCATGATGGAGAAGAATTACCCTTTGCGTCATCTGTTATGATGTAGCTGCTCATAAACGTCAAGGTTATCTTTGGTCCCTGATTTCTCGAGACGTGCTTTACGCACAGCCTGCTGGATCTGTCTCTCATGCTCTTTGAGTATTTCTTCCATGTTTCCCCCAGGAGGCATCAGTGGTCCAGAGTAATGGATCCTGGTTTTCCTGGGAACAAACCCCTGAAACCAGATTTCCTTTTTTGTCAAATGATCAGGCATAACACAATAGCAGTTCAAATTAACACAGAAAAAGAAGGATAAAAAGCTACGTGGGGAAAAATGGAGAGTAAAGAATGAGATATCCACTGTCAAATTTGAATGTCTGACATGCTTGTAACTAGGGTAACATACTATCTAAAACTTGCAATTTGTTTCAAAATCTACATTTATCAATTGTATTTGTAATGCATAAAACTTCAACTCCCATTGCTGGACAAGAGTTTGCTGGTAGCGGAAACAATATGAAGAGTCTTAAAATTATGGCAATTTTTCTCGAACTGTTCTCCATGAGTAAATAGCTTCCTTGCACATCAAAATCCATATTCATATATAAGGGTGGCAGTTGGATGAATGTATCAGTTATGATTTTAACATTTAACTTTGTTTAATACAGAGAAAAAAATTTGAAAGATTGACGAAGGTGGATGATTCTTTACCGCTGAAGAATCTATGCTAGGAGCTCGTTCCTTCTTCTTAAGGGAGGAGCTAGATATCTCCCCTGATTGCGACACACGAGATTTCTTTGACCTCAATTCTGGATTATTTTCTGTACAATCTACACTCTTATTTAACGACAATCCTACTGCAGAATGGTGAATCACTGAAGCAGAATGCTCGAGACCATTCTTCTTCGATACTCTAGGAGGCTCAATTCGGAAGCTAGAACCTCCATCCTCCTGGATATTATATTTATAACTGCTACATATAGTTTTTGGCTGTCCCTGAGCAGTGAATTCTGAAGTGGGAGCTTTCTTAGTATCTCCTGAACCCCTTCTAACAGATTCTGGTCCTCGTCCTTTTACTGCCTCTGCTTTTTGCCTGAAATTTAAAATTAAAATGTGTTTTCAGAATGTTGTTTAAGATTAAATTCGTACTGTTATTGTGTTATACCTGATTGAATTTATTTTACTTGTGAAATTGCTAATGAAAGTTGTATAAGATTAAATTTTCCCTCAAGATGTTATGATTGATGTTACTTGTCACGTACCTTCTCGCTTCCTGATCTCGCATCTTGGCATCCAGTTCCTTGCTTGGAGGATATTTTGGTAGACTAGATGGATCAGACGGGAGGGGTTCTATTCTGAAGAACTGTAAGTAAAAATTTAAATAATAAATAAATCCATCCAACTCAATCAACTGCTAGCAGGTCCAAACACTCTTCAAAGGCAATCTGTTCATTATAACATTTGCATTTTCATTTCATGAAGCCAAACTCAAGAAACCAGTACTAGTGCTGTCTTCATACTATGTTCAGAATACAAGTTCAAAATATTTTAAACAGAAAAACTCAATTCGAGAGGTTTAAGTAAGCTTCTCACAAGAAAATGGTTTGCAAGTCAACCATGTTGCCCTCAATTTTTTTGTGTCTGCTGGAAGGTATATGATGATAAATTGATACTATAAGTTTTGAATGTCTAAAATTAAATAAAACATAAGAAATAATTACCTCACTTCGAAGAGCTGAAGTGGCTGATCCTCTATCTTGTGGTTCCATTGACAGGAGCTTATCAACAAGTGTCAAAGCTGAAGGAGGGAAATTTTTGAATGTCTCAGCAGTACGGCGGATGTAAGGTTGCTGAGGCTTGAAACTAGTTGCATGTGGAAACTTCTTTTTCGTCCAGTAGGCCTCAGAGGGCGAGCCACAAAGCTTAAAAATCTTATGCATTTGCTCTACCTGTAATCATTAAGATGATAGTTCTTAAGACCAAATACAATTCTGTGGACTGATGATAGATAGAAATCACATTGTCTTCTGATTCTCTGTAGGTGGTCCAAAGTCATGCATTGAGAAATAAATGGCACAGAGACACATTTTCTTATGATAATTTCCCGTAGGTGCTTAAATGACCATCTTTAACTTCTGTGAAGATATGAAAATGATGTAGACCATAGAGGGAAGTTGAAGATTCCAAAGCATAGAAGACTTGTAATGCTGGTTTCCTAGTGTTGGCTAAGATGCAAGTAAGATAACCATACATGCAAATGAGCTTACTTCTGTTCTTCCAGGCATGATAGGCTTGCCAGTGAATAATTCAGCAAGAATGCAGCCAGCACTCCACATATCAATAGCAGGTCCATACTCTGTAGCACCAAGCAAAAGCTCCGGTGCCCTATACCAAAGAGTTACTACACGACTTGTTAAAGGCAGACTCTGATCAGGCTGATAAGAAGTTGCCAGACCAAAGTCTGCAATCTTGAGAACTCCATCATTGTTTATTAGAAGATTTGAGCCCTTGATGTCTCGGTGCAAGACACCGTGTTTATGGCAGTGTTCAAGTCCACGTAGAAGTTGTTGCATATAGCACTTTATCTGCAAGCACGAGTAATTTCCTTGTAAGACTAGACATGAATGGCAAGTTGATAAGTTATATGACTTCCATGGTAGCAGAAACTAAGAGAAGCCATTTTCCAAATATGGAAAAAATCATAAAATTGAACAGATAAGATCATTGGTACCTGAGCTTCTGTATACTTGATGCTAGGATTTGCTGCAAGCCCAGCAAGGTCATGTTCCATATACTCAAAGACAAGGTACAAGCTCCCTGACATCCACGAAGTGACTATTCCTTCGAGTTTCATAACATTCAGATGGTCAAGCCTGCGCAAAATAACGATTTCCCTAGCCATGAAACGGACACTTTCCGGATCCATATTGACAAACCGCACCTTCTTCATTGCAACAATTTTTCCAGTTTCAAGGTCACGAGCCTTGAATACAGTGCTGTAAGTTCCTTGTCCAATCTGCACATCATTTCATTTTAAAAGCAACACATAAGAAGACCTCAAAATGTCGACATGATACAATCTAGACTATGTTTCTTGATCTCCCTCGTGTTTTGTTACTAGAAATTAACTTTGCCTGCACTTATGCAACTAACAGACCAGTATAGTAAAGATTTCCTTCAATCAGAGTTTCTGCTCCATAAACGAGTCTCATTTTACAGGACTGATACAGCTCTTATATAAATGATTGTCTGTTTTATCTAATCTTTCTTACATTAATTTGGACTGATAGTAATACCATTTATTTCCTTCTAGCTAGTGCTTTCATACGATTATTTTCGTAAGCACATAATAATATTATCCTAATGCTAAATGTTAACAGCAAGAGATGCTCCATATTGCAATTTAGTTCCTACCAAACAAGGAAATAAAACCCTAACAGTCATCGAAAATAAATTATTTCATGTCACGTTATCTAATTCAACAGGCAACTAAAAATAAGTTTTACAAGCTGAACCTTGTCTAGCTTCTCAAATGAGTCTGCTCGTCGAGGCAGCCACCCTTTGACGGCTTCTCCAGCAGCTGCTGTTAACCATTGTGGCCATGCTTCCCTTTCAGCGGAAGGACGCATGCTAATCATCCTACTCATGATACGTGGTTGGTCATCAATGGACTCTGAATCCATTGCTACCGATCCATGATGGCCTTTCTTCTTCTCATCAACAAGTTTCGTTTTCTTTTCTCCTTCCAATAAATCAATAACACTCCCAACATTTTCCTTCGACACATGACGAGCATCTTTTCGGCCAAGAACATCTACCAGAATCTCTTCTTTAATGAATATTGTGGGAGCAACCAATTGCACAGAAGACTTATCCACCTCTATCTGCCTTTCATTCTTATTGATATTTACATCTTCTTCTTCAGCTCGTTTTGAGCAAATGCTGCCCATAATCTCACCTCAAAAATCACCTTCTATCCTGACAGAAACCCTTCAAAAAATGCCAAAACCACCACCACCCTTTGCCGTATTGCTGCAATGAATTAAATGGGCACCCTTGCATTTATGCTGGGAGCCCAAGTTTACCATTTTTGTCAATCTCCCGAATCAATGGAGCATTAAAAGATCGACAAATATCTCAACGTGTTTGCTCTTAAGAACCAAGATTTGTTTTTACCATTTTAGGAAATACAATCCCTCTATGCAAGCTTAATTACAAGACTTTCTGCAAAACACAAGAGCACAGAATTTCCAAATGTGAATGATGTTGTTGATATCAAGAAAGCTATGACATATCAAAGAGAAAATTAAAGAAATGAATGCAAAATAAAGACTATTCAAGAAACAAAATCCAAAGAATTGATTGTAAAAGAATTTTAGACAAGGGAAATAAATCTACAATGCAGGAATTCTGGCACGTCGTTCTGGGTTACAGTTATTTTTTTTCTTCTTTAATTGATTAAAAAATTAAATTCCTAATTTTCCTTTCTTTTTTGGTGACTTTTAGCTAAGTAGAGATTAGAGACAAAAGGGTGGATATTAATGGAAAATAGAAAGATTTTTCTTAAAAGTATTAAAGAAAAGGATATTTTGAAAGAGAAATACAAGAAGGTTGGTGGAACTGGACAGTCCCTGTAATTGCGAGAGGCCAAAGATTTTTGGGATTTGACAGGTTCTGTGTGTGATTTTTCAGTTTTCTTACTAGCCATCGCCATTAAATATATTCAACAATTTGGCAATTTTATTCTGTTTTATTAAAATAGCCTATAGTTTAAAAACAAAATAAATTAGAATAGATTTTATTTCTTTTAAAATCTCAGTCCGTTTCAAAAATACAATCTAAATTCCGCTAAGAATATTTCGATTTCTTTTCAGGTCATTCTGTTTTGATTAAATAATATATTTTTTTTAAAAATAATATATAATTTTTTTCTTTAATTTTATTTCCCAACACTTAATTTATTAGATAATAGATTTCATAATTTATTATAGTTTTTTTTGTTGTGATTGTCTCAGTTTCATGGTTCATGTCATGAATTTAGTGATTTAACTCAATTAACTCGATTTTTTTGTTTATTTTTTAATTTTATCATTCAATATCTTGAATATTTGGTTGATTATGAATTAAGTTTTGTTATTTATTTCGGTTCGTTTTCTATGAAATTATCTTAGTCTCATGACCTGAGTCACGAGTTTTGTAAGTTAACCCAAGTAGACTTAGATCATTAATTCAATAATGGATCTATTGAGAATTGAGTTTTATAATTTATTTTTATTTGTTTTATTTAGAGTTATTATGGTCTCATGATCCGGGTCATGAATTTAAAATATTAACTCAGATTAACCCAAATAAATAAAATATTATTTTACTTAAAAAAACATAACACCAACAAAACAAGAATAGAAATGACAACTTTGGTATCCAACGCCTTTCTTTATTTCTCTGAATCTCTAACAAGAAAAAGTGAGAGTCGTTGAGAGGTTTGGTAAAATCTTGAAAAGCCAGAATTGAAAGAGAGAGAGAGGAGAAAGAGTGGGGCTGCTTTAAAGCACAAGCGTGCATAGCACTATGTTATGAGTCTTCAGTTTAACAAGTGACACGTGTATCCTCAAGTCAACTGTAATTTTCATACAACTTCTTGTCTTTCCAAAGCATTATTAAACTCCGCGTCCGCAAGCATGACTTTGCGTCTGTTTTTATTTCGAATTGTTTTGATATCGATTTCTTTAAATTCAAATAATTAAATAAGTTAATTTGTAATTTAATTGATTTAGTTAATCTTAATTAAAATAAATAATACATTCAAGTTGAGATTAATTAGAGATCCATGAACTTGCGAAACAACAAGTTGATTTCCTTGAACCACAAAGCTTCTTGACTCATTGATTAAACAACAAGTTGTGATTAATTGTCTGATCATAAGGAAAAACGAGAATTCGGTGAATGTGGAAATCACCCTGTCAACTCACTAATCAATGGTCTGAACCAGTACTTTATGTTTGATTTCTGGTATTTTGTTGAAGAAGAAGAAGAAGAATATGATAGAAGAAATAAAGCTTGAATGTGCAGAGAAGTTTAATGAAGAAGTTCTGTATTTTTTTCTTATTACTTTTCAATTCTGTAGCCTTGCTTTTATACTTAATTCATGTAACTGATTCCTTTATTTTAGGAATCAAGATCATCTCACGCAAAACTGATTTACAATCAGTTTTGTAACAGTAAAAACAGAAAAACAGAAATAACGGTTTTAACTGCCTTCTTAACTGTTTTAACAGAATTTCTGCAACTTCTTCATCCTTCTTGCTGCAGTCTTCTTCATCGATTTTTATCAACAGTAATCAGCTTAGCTTTCAACAGCCTCTCCTAAGCTGTTTACTGATTTAACTCCAAGATCCAGTCTTAATTTCTTAAATCTGTCTTTGGGTAATGCCTTTGTGAAGATGTCTGCAAGTTGTTCTTCACTTCTGCAGAACTTGACATCAATTACTCCTTCTTGCAGAGCCTCTCTTATAAAGTGATACTTTCTGTTTATGTGTCTTGTTCTCTGATGAAAAACTGGATTCTTGGCCATCGAAATTGCTGACATGTTATCACAGAACAAGGGTGTTGCTTCAGCTTGCATTTCCCCAAAATCATCAAGCACAAACCGTAGCCAAATGGCCTGAGCAGTTGCTTCAGATGCTGAGACATACTCAGCTTCTGCAGTTGACAATGCTACTGTGTTTTGTTTTACAGAAGACCAGGAGAATGCTCCACTTCCAAAACTGAATGCATAGCCCGAAGTACTCCTGCTATCATCTTCACTTCCTGCCCAATCTGCATCACAAAATCCAATGAGAGTTGCTGATTGCTCCCTCACATATTCAATCCCATAACTGAGAGTTCCTTGCACATATCTTAGAACTCTTTTTGCAGCTCCCATGTGAATCTTGGTAGGTCCAGTCATGAACCTTGATAATAAACTTGCAGCATACATTAGATCAGGTCTTGTAGCTGTCAAATATAGTAGACTTCCTACTATTCTTCTATAAAGACTTTCATCAGCCAACTCACTTCCATCTTTCTTCTTCAGTTTCTCTCCAGTGGCCAGGGGAATGGAAACTGGTTTGCAATCATCAAGTCCAAACTTACTGAGCAGAGATTTGGCATATTTCCCTTGATGAATAAACACTCCTCGATTGGTTTGCAGTATCCCCATGCCAAGAAAATGGTGAAGAAGTCCAAGATCAGACATCTCATATCTCTGCATCATTTCCCTTTTGAATTCATTGAGAAGCCTCTCACTGCTGCCAGTGTACACTATGTCATCAACATAGATTGAAACTATGATCAAATTTCCTTCCATGTCTGATCTTGTATATAGAGTAGCTTCACTTCCACTCCTTTTAAAATTGCACATAGAGAGATATGTATCAATCTCACTATACCAGGCTCTCGGTGCCTGTTTTAATCCATACAAAGCCTTTTTTAGTTTGTAAACTTTGTGTCCTGCATTCTTTACTTCAAACCCTTCAGGCTGCTCAACATATACTTCTTCTTCAAGTACACCATTTAGGAATGCTGATTTGACATCCAATTGAAACAACTTCCATCCCTTCTGTGCTGCAAGTGCAATGAGAGTTCGAATTGTATCTAACCTTGCTACTGGTGCAAAGGTTTCATTGTAATCAATTCCAGATTTCTGTGCATAACCCTTTGCTACAAGTCGAGCCTTGTGTTTCTGAACTGATCCATCAAGATGAAGCTTGGTTTTGTACACCCATTTCACTCCTATCACAGGTTTATCACTTGGTCTTTCCACCAATTCCCAAGTATTGTTCTTCTCTATCACTTCCAATTCTTCCTTCATAGCCTCCTGCCAGGCTTTATCCCCAGCAGCCTCTTGATAATTCTCGGGTTCTATGATGCACATGTGACACCTTGCATATATGTCTTCCAAGGTTTTCAGTTTCACTGGAGTAGAGCTTGGTGAAGATTGTTGACTGTTAACACTATCAATCTTCTTAGCTGACTCTTCAACTACAGGATTTTGATTGCAATGTTCAACATTGTCGGGTTGAATTTCAGAAGTGTGTTCCTCAAGATTCTCACCTTCAATTATACCTCCTTCATGATTGAAGGACAAGTGGATTTGGTTCATCAGTTTTCCCTTCCAATTCCATGCTTTATCTTCACTGAAAATCACACTTCTTGAGAGAACAATCTTCTCAGTTTTCAGATCATATATCCTATACCCTTTTTCACAGCTGCCATATCCAACAAACACTCCCTTTCCAGCTTTGCTATCCCATTTCTGCCTTAGTGATGCTGGGATATGTGTGTAACACAAGCAACCGAACACCTTCAAATGCTTGACTCCTGGCTTCCTTCCCGTGAAGGCTTCAAAAGGAGTCTTTTCTGCAACAGATGTTGTATAACATCTGTTCTGTATATACACAGCTGTATTAACAGCTTCTGCCCAGAAGGTTACTGGCATTCCTTTCTCTATCAGCATAGATCTCCCCATCTCACAAATTGTTCTGTTTCTCCTTTCTGCAACTCCATTCTGTTGAGGGGAGTATGCAACTGTCAATTGCCTCTCCATTCCTTGCTTCTCACAGAATTCTTCAAATTCTTTGGAAGTATATTCTCCTCCTCTGTCACTTCTTAGCTTCTTCAATTTGTGTCCACTTTGCAGCTCAACGAATGCTTTGAATTTCTTGAATACATTCAGTGCACCAGATTTATTTCTGAGAAAGTATACCCAGCACATTCTTGAGTAATCATCAATGAATGTGATGAAGTATCTGTTTCCTCCCACAGAGTCATTCTGCATTGGTCCACACAGATCAGTGTGGATCAATTCCAGTGGATTGCTTGCTCTCCACACTTGCTCTTTGATGAATTTCTCCCTGTGATGTTTGCCTGATGCACAGCCTGCACAAACATCTTCTACTTCAGTCAGAGCAGGAAGTCCACACACCATCTCTTTCTGCTGCATCTTCTTCATGCTGGCAAAGTTCAAGTGTCCAAGTCTCCTATGCCATATCCAGGAATCCTCAGTCACTGAAGCTTTCCTTGCTGCAGGTGTAATACTTTCAAGTGAAAGTGGAAAGCATCGATTTCCTCCCATGATTACTATTGCTATAACATTGTTGAGGCTTTCATCATCAAATATTACTGCCTTGTTACCTCCAAACAGAATGTAATAGCCATGCTCCATCATCTGCCCTACACTTAGTAAGTTTTCATCCAATCCGGGAACAAGCAACACTTCTTTTATGTATCTCTTCCCATGCTGAGTTTCCACAACCAATGTACCTTTTCCAGTAGCTTGTACAAGGTCTCCTGAGCCCATCTTCACTTTGCATGTTACTGATCTATCAATGTTGATTAATTCAGATTCTTGAGAAGTCATGTGATTGCTGCAGGCACTATCCACAAACCATATCTTTTTGTCTTGCAAACTTGCAGCATGGCAAGCATAGAACATGGTTCCAGTGATGACTCCTTCTTCTTTAGCATAATTTGCAAGTTGTTTGTGATTCTGACTTTCACAATCTTTTGTAATATGGCCAAACCGATTGCATCTTCCACATCTTGGTTTTCCTTTGTGCCTGCACAATCCAAAATGATGTTTTTGACAAACTTGACACTGTGGTTTTTCTCCTGCTTGACTGCTCCCACCACTAGTGTTATTCCAGTTTGAGTTACTGTAATTCAGAGTTCTGTTTGGATTCCAGTTTGATCCCCTCCTGTCTTGTGGTTGCCATTTTTGTGTAGGTCTGCCTTGGAAACTCTTGTGAGAATTGTAAGCTTGATTGTTTCCAATTTTAAAACTGCTAAAGGCTTTTTCTGTTCCTCTTAGCTTATCCCTTTCATCATGCAGATCCTCCCTCTTATCATATACTTTAACAGAAGCAATGACTTCTTCTGCTCTTAGAACTTCAAGATCACGTGTCTCTTCAATTATAGACACAATGGATTTATATCTTCTGCTTAAACTCATTAACAATTTCTGCACAATTCTGTTTTCTGATACATCTTCACCTAATGATTTTAGGTTGTTTATAGTTGCAAAGAATTTAGCTAGATAACCATCTAAGCTTTCACTTTCTGTCATTCTCAAATATTCAAAGTCTGCTCTTACTCCTTGAAGTTTCACAGCTCTAACCTTTTTATCTCCTCTGAATTCTCTGCTCAAGATGTCCCATGCTCCTTTTGCAGTTTTCTCATTTCTTATACGTGGGAATAGATCATCTGTTAATGCTCCTTGTATGAGGCTTAAAGCCTTTGCATTCTTGATTTTTTCTTCTCTGGATGTCGTGGATGCATGCAATATAATTTGATCAGCCTCACTCTCTTCATCGCCTGATCCTCCTGCAATCTCAGGTGCTTGATGAGACTTTATTCCATCTTCAACTACTTCCCATAGATCGAGTGCTATGAGGACAGTTTCCATTTTTACAGCCCAAAAATCATAATTCGTGCCATTGAACTGTGGAGTTCTTAAGTCTCCTCCAGCTGAGCTTGATCCTACCATTTTTGAGTAATTAACAGTTTAATCAATCTCTTTTTCACAGTCTACGCCCCTCTCAGGAATCAGTTTGCAGCTCTGATACCATGTTTGATTTCTGGTATTTTGTTGAAGAAGAAGAAGAAGAATATGATAGAAGAAATAAAGCTTGAATGTGCAGAGAAGTTTAATGAAGAAGTTCTGTATTTTTTTCTTATTACTTTTCAATTCTGTAGCCTTGCTTTTATACTTAATTCATGTAACTGATTCCTTTATTTTAGGAATCAAGATCATCTCACGCAAAACTGATTTACAATCAGTTTTGTAACAGTAAAAACAGAAAAACAGAAATAACGGTTTTAACTGCCTTCTTAACTGTTTTAACAGAATTTCTGCAACTTCTTCATCCTTCTTGCTGCAGTCTTCTTCATCGATTTTTATCAACAGTAATCAGCTTAGCTTTCAACACTTTATTAGCTTAAGACACAACCCTGAAAAACCTAATACAAGTATGATGTTTTCACAACTTCATCATATAATAAGCTTAGTGGGGAATTACGTCAAGTATTTGTCTGTAATGTTTGGAGACGATTCTTATAAAACAATGAAGGTGTAGGGAGTTGGTGAATGTGGGAAACTATACGTTCTTATTGATACTAGAAATATTATGTTGTATTTTAAAGAATCATGGACGAGGTTTTTGATAGTTGGAAATTGTTTGAGTTGACTGGAAGTTATGAGAATCCAAAATGGGAAGATGAGATGAGGAAAACAGGCAATTTACTTGGAGGATGAATTCAGTAGAATCAAATAGAAGGGATTTCGAATATGAACATGAAATTAGAGATGAAACTTCAAGGATGTTTTCTTGAACCTTTAAGGGATGCTATAGTATTAGCCATTCTTAAAGATTAATTTTCTGCCATTAATGACATTTTGGATCAATTTATACCAGCTATAAAAACAACTTACTTGGAGCCTTACAACTTCAGCATAGGTTCTGTTATGGCTTAGACGATTCTGAACCTCTAATGCTGGCTTCTTCACAACCCTATCTTCCTCTGAATGATCTTTGCGTTGGCCCTTACTAAACCTCGTTAAATTTGCACAGAACTTATAGGAACCATACCAGACATTGTTTAAACCCCTCACGATTGCCTCAGTGCAATCTGTTTCTAACTTGACGAAACCAAACCTTCTTCCACGTCTGTTCTCTTCTTAGGCACATACAAACTGACAATCTGTCCATAGCTCTTGAAAATAACTTTCAGAGAACTGATAGCTAAGTCATCTGAAAAACTTTCAAGATAGAAAATCAGAATTAAGGCTTACTGTTGAGCGACCAGGGATGAGGTTTTGTGGGTGTTTGTTGTTTAAGTTTTCTATTGGTTGGATGGAAGGGTTGGAATCGAGTTCACTGGGGCTTGCTTGACCTGCCAAAGCCTATCTGGATTAGAGATGTTATCCGAAGAGGGATGTTCGTGCTATCCGGAAATTATGCTGTTCATTTGGTTCGAACCCTCTCCGAGTGTTGTCCAATATGGATACTTACGTGGGAATGGATCCGAGAACATGTGTACACCGGATACATCAGGACTTACAGGATACAGAATTGCTCTTGCATATTTTGGAATTTGATCGAATGAATTCATAACCATTGCTCAGCAACAGAGAAAATACAAGTTCAGAATTTTTGTCTCGTATTTTTCAACCTTCTTTGTGATAGCTATCTCTACTAATAAAAAATGTTTCATGGCTTCCAAGAACAGAATTATATGTTCAAATTTGAAAGTTAAGATGGTGCTGCGCAGTGCCCTCTACGGAAGAACAAGTGGTGATGCATGGATGACAGGTACCATGCAAGAACATCCAAAAGTAATGAGGAAACACACGTGTGCTGATGTTCTTTGTTGCATGCAATTTTGTTGTTAATCATTTAGCACTATATGTCAAAAGCCAAAGCTCCTCCTCCTTATCTCTTAATCTTTATTTTGATTTGGTGGTCATTTCTTGAAAATCAGACTCACCATAATCTTTCAGCCATGGATTTTATAAACTGTGTGTTGAATTGGGTAGTGCCTCCTGCTAGCTTGGTGATGCTGGCCTGTTCATGGCCAGCCTTATGCTTTATCAATACATGTGAGTGGCTCTACAAATCTTTCTATAGTGAGAATATGGAGGATAAAGTTGTTATCATCACTGGAGCTTCTTCTGGCATAGGAGAAGTAAGTAGCCCCCTTTCTTCTCGAAATCAAGATTTGGCTCAGTAGAGATCGCCCTGTTTCCCCCCACCCTAGATGTGCTCGTTTCGCAGATTTAAGTATTTTAGTGCATTTTTTCTCTGTTCTTTATTAGATAGCCAACTGAATTCAGGAATTCTATCTTGGGAGTCTGATCTTTAAATTCCATTGAAGCAAGGGAGAGGATTTTTATAGGATGTAGATGTATAGGCTATGTCCTTGCTAATCTATTGAACTAAGGAATTTTAGCTTATGCATTAATAGAATCTGGAGATTGGAAAGCCACTGCCGCATTGAAGGAGAGGGCTTCGAGAAAATTGACTAGAGACTTAGAGCAAATGGACTTGCTATGTAAAGAACGTGATTTAATCGAAGTGATTTGATTGATTAAATATTAAAGCCACAAAGATAGGAAACAAGTATATGTATGACAGTTTTTATTTCAACCATTGAAATTGCATGAGTTATCCAAAGAAATGTATGAGGACAGCTTCTGTTGCTGCAAAGGTTAAGACTATGATGTGATTTGGATACCAGTTTTCTCTGATGATTTTTTACCACATGCTTGATGTTCGGATCTCACTGTTCCACCATGTTAGTTCATAGCAAAACCTCTACGTAAATTATTTGCAGGGATCTCAGTGATAACCTGAAACCATTGTGATTTATCATGTCTGCAATGGACGCATTCTGCAAACTCAAGAGTAATCGTCCATGAAACCAGTAGAAAATGATGTATTCAATTTATGTATCAAGATAGACATCAAAACATTGTTCATGCACCGGAAATTATACTAGCGATAGAATTCTGAACCGTGAACAGAACAGAAGCTTACTTCACATCAAAATATTTTTATTACAGCTGCTGGTGTATTGAAAAGAATCATTGTAGTATGAATCATGTTATGAAGTTGCTGTTTCCAATTGCAGCAAATTGCATATGAATATGCAAAGAGGAGAGTGAATCTTGTGTTGATTGCACGTAGAGAGCACAGACTCAGAGGGATCCGTGAGAAAGCTAGGTATATTGGTGCAAAGCAAGTCATGATTATGGCAGCAGACGTAGTCAAGGAAGATGACTGCAGGAGATTTGTCAATGAGACCATAAGTCACTTTGGCCGAGGTATGTCTCACTTGTATCGCCGTAAACTACTAAATTTTAACCGATATAGCCAATAGAATCGGTTTTCTTCTAAAAGATTTCTTAGCAGCATAAGTTTTACTCTTTCCATTTAAAAACTAACAGAAAACCAGTCATTCTGCATTTCTCTTTATATTTGTTTATTTAATTTTTGTGCAGTGGATCATCTTGTCAACACAGCAAGTTTGGGGCATACCTTTTACTTTGAAGAAGTTGGGGACACCTCTGTGTTGAAACATTTGTTGGTAAGGGCTATAAGCTACATGAATGAATGGATAGTTTAGAGTTCTGGACGCCTGCTAATCTTAGAATCTTCAAAACTTTTCCTGAAAGATTCTTAAATTTGATTTTTCATTATTAGGACATTAATTTTTGGGGCAATGTCTATCCAACTTATGTGGCTCTTCCATACATACATCAGAGCAGTGGGCGAGTCGTCGTTAATGCAGCAGTTGAAAGCTGGTTACCTCTACCTAGAATGAGCTTATATGCTGTAAGTATACATAAATCTAAGTGTACGAAGTTTGTTTTCTCAGATGCCAAACAGGTTAAATATTTGTTTTTTTCTTTAAAAAAAGAAAATTCATTCAAACCTTAAGTGAAGGGAAGACGATAAAAATAATTACTCTGATGAGAATCTGTACAGAGTGGTTTCGCTGAAAATTTGATATGAAGACCCTTGTACAACTAGGACCCTGGAACTGCTCGTCCAGCAGCAACCTTCAGTTGAGTTGCACTTAGCTTAGCTCTGCAAGAAACTTCATCCGCGATGATCCATTACTACTTTTATCCGTGACATTCATCTCCTAGGAGTAGTGCAAGGTTACGCAATCATCTTTCACGAAATACAAACACAATAAGAACAATGGCAGGCTAGTGATGCTCAACTTTACGGGGGAATATCCTTTTCTTTTCCTGTTTGAGTGACATAAATCCATGTGATTACACTTTTTCCAGTCTCCTATAATTAATTAACCGGTGCTTGAGAAGAAGCAGAAGCACGCATTACAGGAATATATACATATTCATGTGCTGGTTTCATGATCTTTCTTTTACTTTATTCTTTTCACCAAACTCCACATTCAATGCTTCATTGTAAATGGCTGAGGCTTCACTATATTCTCTTAAATTTATAACAATTTTTGCTAGGCTGCTAAAGCTGCTCTGGTGAACTTCTATGAGTCATTGAGATTTGAAGTGAGTGGTGAAATTGGAATAACAATTGCAACACATGGTTGGATTGGAAGCGAAATGGGAAGAGGCAAGTTCATGCAAGAGGATGGCGCAGAGATGCTGTGGAAAGAAGAAAGAGAAGTAAGATTTTGCTCTCAAACGTTTCTTGGAATGCTTTGCTAATCTTTCTACTTAGTTAACATTAGCATCTACTGCTCGTAATTCTATATATATTTTCTTATTGAAATTCTCCAACAAATGAGATTCACACGCATAATATAAAGATTTTTCTATGTTTGAATTACTTAAAAGGATAGGGGGACACATTGACATGTTGGGAGGCATTAACTTGCATCAGCATGGCATTTTTTTACTGTAAATTAACTTAAAAGTTTTAATTCAAAAGTTTAAATTGTGAAGTAAAACTTTAAAATATGATTTATATTATTTTTTAATATATTTTCTCAAGTTAAAATTTAATAGACTTGAAATTTGAACATACCTATATTATTTTATGCTTAATTTTTATCAAATAAATATGAATGGTAAGATTTGAACTCGTGACCGCTTTGTTATAAAAACTCTGATACCATATCAAGTAACTAATTCAATTCAAAAGTTTAGGCTATTAGATGAGATTTCAAAATATAATTTATATTATTTGAACTCGTGATCATTTGATTATAAAAATTCTGATACCATGTTAAATAATTAATTCAAACTCAAAAGTTTATGATAAAATTTCAAAATATAATTTATATTATTTTTTAATATACTATGGTATCTCCTACACATTTCCCTTTTGTTTCAGGTAAATGGGACTGGCGGGCCGGTGGAGGACTATGCAAGGAGGATGGTGTCGGGGGCTTGCCGAGGAGATCAGTATGTCAAGTACCCAAGCTGGTATGATGTATTCCTCCTTTACAGGATGTTTGCACCTGGACTCCTCAACTGGACGCTTCGAATGTTGCTTGCATCACACGGTTCAAGAAGAATGTCTCTGGCAGGCACGGAGAGACCTATATTTGAAGGCAGCAGCAGCCCTCCGAGGAAATTTCTTACATTCTCCCACCTCAATCCCCAGAAAATACAGATGCAGAAACAAGAATAAAAAAGTCTTTTGGCTGGTAATCAACGATGTCGTTTGGCTATTTTATAGCTGGTTTTGTTTACAAGCTGCCCGTTAGTGGTTTTCGCTTCATTTCGGCTTAATTTGTGACATTTTATGATGAGATTAAGCTCGTGTTTTTAAAAAGTTCAAGATTTTTTTTATTTAAAATTAATTTTTTATATGTTTTGGATTGTTTTGATACGTTAATTTTAAAAATAATTTTTAAAAAATAAAAATATATCATTTTGATACATTTCAGTATGAAAAATATTTTAAAAAATAATCACAATCACACTTCAAAATAGACCCATTAAATTACTTATTATGTGTAATTACAAGTCTTTTTATCATTTCTTTCTGTCTTTTTATCCTTTTTTCTTGCGATGCAAGAATTTGTGTTTTGATTGTTCTTTCTTAATGTCCGAGAGATTTAAAATTTCTATGAGAAGGTATTGGCAACAAATTCTTTTTGGTAACAGCCTGTTTAATATATATTATAATTATAATTATTTTTTAAAATAATTTTTACTTAAAATATATTAAAATAATATTTTAATTTTGTCGCTTCCCCGAGTACCAGCCTTGCTAATGAAGCAATACCTTTGATTTGTAAGGAGACAGCATCATAAAAGATTAGTAAGATAGTTAATTAGATATCTATTTTACAAATAATAATTAATTTAATTACAAATTTAATCAGCAATTATGGTTAATGGATCTTACAATAATATATTTTCCTAAATAGTCTAACCACAGAGGAAAACAATAATAGCAATACGAAGCAGGCCCAACACCTTATTTTCTTTTTCCGAGAATGTTTAGGGAAACTTCATAAAAGTCCCCAAACTTTGAGGCTAGTCTTGATCAGGTCCCTAGCATATTTCTCATCTCAATTAGATCTCTAATATAGATAACAATTCTCAATCATATCCTTCATTCAATTTTAGTTAATAAAATCATTAAGTGATTCATAATATTTTTTAAAAAAAGATGAATTTTTTAGGATTTTCGCTTTGAATTATGTGAAAATGACGTAACAGACCAAAATTAAAATGGAAACACGAAAATCTTATATTTATTTTGTATAATTTTCTGTTTTATTATATGACGTGAAAAGTTTTAGTTAATTAATGGGTAAAAGGAATAAAGAAAAATTAATTGATTTTTTCATAACTATTTAACCCTTATATTAACCTAAACTAACATAAGGGTTTGATTGAGAATTCATTGATACACTAGAGATTTAATCAAGATGAAAAATATGTTGAGGGCCTAATTGAGACTTCCCCTACAGATTGGGGTTTTTTTTAGGCTTGTCAAAATATTTAATTCCTAATTTTCAATTTATTGCGGCAGCTACTGAAACTCCTTAAAGAAAAGTTGGTTTATTTTTTACTTTGTTTAGCCCCTGGCATTGCTTGAATATTGGGATTTCATCCTAGCCACTAGAAGTCTTTCAATTTGGTCCAATTACTCACAATTAATTGGAAGATAATTTATTTTGAGTGTAAACACAAGGCATCAACATGGCCCTCGATTACGGACCATTCTCTGAGGAGCATCTGGTAACCACCCATCAGGCCAAGAAGTAATCTTCTATAACTCCATTGATCAAATTTTAAAATTATTTTTTAAAAATTATTAATTTAAATCTTACAAATTTCAGAGCCACTAGAAGCTTTCATGATCGTTAACTTCAGGGCTCGTGAGATTACTCGAAGTGCGCGCAAGCTGACCCGAACATCTATATTAATAATAATAATAAAAATCTCCGTTCATTTTTTTTTCTCCCAGAAATTAAACTAAAATCGACAGTAATTATAATGTCAAACCAAAATATATATTATAAGATGTTATGGATATAATTTTTTATTTAAATAATATACAAATACGTGTATTTTGCTTAAAATATATATGTCGAGACTTAACAAGCAAGCAACAAGAGCAGGCCTGTATGCATGAGCTTGTTGGTTGTCTTGAGCAAAGCAAAATGGAGGGCAAAGTCAGCGAATATTTGCTGCCAGTTATTGTGTTGTTGCCATGATGTCGACTTCCTCCGCCTGCTTGTCGAGCTTCTGGTAAGGGCTTGGTCTTGATATTTGGTATTGATTTGTGGCACTCCATCAGACGCATTAAATTTGGTAATGACTTGTGGCAGGAAGCAGAAAAGAGATATAAAAAAATATTTTTCAAAACAATGGATATTACAATTCCATACAGTATATAATAAAAAAAAATGAAAATAAGTATTTCGGATGATTAAGCTATGCCTTTTACATTGTTATCATCTTCGATGTTCAAAGTAGGGGTGATCGTTTTTGGTTCGTTTTAGTTTTTATATATATAAAAAAACCAAACTGAAATTTTTTTTATAAAAACCAAAACCGGTTCAAACCGACCGGTTTCGATTCGGTTTAGTTTTTTAAGACAAAAACCGGTTCAAACCGGTTTGGCTCGGTTTTTTTTCCGGTTTGGGTTCGGTTTGAGTTCGGTTTGGTTTTTTCGGTTTCAGGCTTATAAAACCAAAACCGAACCGAACCGGTCGGTTTTTTTAAAATTTTAATTGATTTAATCGGTTTTTTTTACGATTTGGTTTTTTCAATTATTATTTTTCTAGTTTTCTCAATTTAATTAATTTTTTAATTTTTTTACGTACCCTTAATTCAAAGTATAGTTCGGTTACGAATGCATCGGTTAAAAAATTAGGAAAAAGAGACATAAACAGATTAAGCTTATTTTTTTATAGTTTAACGTGGGTGTCCGGGCCAGCTTGCGCGCACCTCGACTAATCCCACGGGCCCTGAAGTTAACGACCATGTAAGCCTCCAGTGGCCATCATATGAGCAACCATAGGGTTCGAACCTGAGACCACAGAGGGAGCAAATCTCTTAATCCCAAGCTTTTACCATTGGACCACCACCTAGATGGTTAACAGATTAAGCTTATTGATTGTATATCTGATAGCTTTCTTTAATAAAATAAATTTGAGTTATAATGACTTCAATTTATTTTGTTATTATTATAATGGGAAATAGTTAGGCGCAATTATATAATCTTAGATGGTGTTTGATTCTAATGATTATTTTTTAAAGTTATTTTTTGTTTAAAAATATATTAAAAAATATTTTTTTGTTTTTTAAAAGTTATTTTTTAATATATCAGTATGATAATATTTTTTTTTTTTGTTATCAAAACGCAATATTTGAGAACTTTATTAGCAGTGAAGAAAAAGAGAGAGGGTGTTCCGCTAGTGAAGCTTTGAGCCCTAAGAAGTGCTTAAATTGTTATATTCTGAATGAGATAAGATATAAAGCATTTGAAGCACCCATTATATAAGCAAAAGCTTTTTGTTTATTAAAGAAAACTTGAATCTTCTTCGAAAGAGGGAGACTCTCAAGCCTTGATCTGTACTACGCTGTTAATATCTTTTATATTTGATGAAGAGCAGCCTTCATATTTATTAAGATTTCTAAGTTGAAATCATATAGTAAATGACCCAGTGATAAGAGTTTGGAATTAAGGAGCTTGTTTTCTCTGTGATTTCAGGTTCGAGTTCTGTGGTTGCTAATATGATGACCACTGGAACCTTACATAGTCGTTAATTTTAAAATCCATGAGATTAATCGAAGTACAAGCAAGTTAGGCCGGACACTTACGCCAATAATAATAAAAAACAAATTCCTAAGTTGAAGCGGCATCTGTCCATATTGCGAATTTGCAATGACAAGTCACACTCATATCTAAAAGTTTTGATTTTTTAACTTTGAACTGGTCTTTTATATATATATATATATATATATATATATATATATATATATATATATATATTTGACGTTAAAGTAATGTACAAAGTTGTATTCCTAAGTGAAGAAAAAATGCTTGCGAAATAAGTTTCAAAGCATGAATTAATACTATCCGAGAATTTTTAATTTTTTTGTTGAATCAAATACGTTCCCGATGATGGTATTTTTAACTCTTTATCTTATTGAAATAAATAGATTGGGCTTTGAATTTTTTTTTTATTTGGGTAGTTTTTATTTATTTTTGTTGGATTAAAGGGCTATTAAAGATTAGAAATGTGTTTATTAAGTTTTCTAAAATGTTTCTTAGATTTTTTAAGTAAAATAAAAGTTGATAATACAGATTTTTTAGGTTCTAGAAGCCTTTTTTGTTTTTTTTTTTACTTTCCAGTCTCAAAAAAAGGTTAGACACACAGACTTGGTCTCGCAGACTAAAACATGCATGGCCTGTGCAAGCGTGCTTGACTTCTCTTTTTTAGACAGGGCTGTCCCATCAACATCCATGCGCCCTAGTTCTTGAGGCCTTCCGTTTTCTTTTAAAATTTGAATTAAAATTCTTTAAAATAAAATAATTGCAATTATATTTAGAGTATTATTTCATTAAATTCCGTTAAATTCTGGAATTTTTTCTTCAAATAAAACTGTTAAGGTTCTTATAATATTAACAAGAGGAGGCCCATATGCACGAGCTTCTTTGATGATATGTATCAGATAGATAAGGTGGTTGTCTGGTAACGGCTGGAGAGAATTTTTTTTTTTATATATATAATTAATGTGGTTGTCCGAATTAGTTTTCATTCATCTCGATTAATCTCAGAGACTTTAAAGTTAATGATCATATAAACTTTTAATAACTCTAAAATTTATAAGACTTGAATTAATAATATTTATGCTATGTTTGTTTACCGGAATTCACTTTCCGGGAAACCACTTTCCAAACTTTCCTGTGTTTATTTGCCACTAGAAAAGTTGGTCAACGGAAAACACTTTTCAGTCAAAGAAAAATTTGGCTTGGTTTCCAGGAAAGTGTTTTCCTGGAAAATTTGAGCGGAAAACACTTTCCGGAAGTTGTGAAAAATTTAGAAATGTCATATTATTTGCTGATTATATCAAATTTGATTCTCAAACTTTTGATTTCTATATATATTTTGTTTTGAATATTTATTTTTCAATTTCATCTCTTAAAATTTAATTTTTATGTATCAAATTTAGTCCTCATTCTTTTGATTGTTACTTATTTTATTTGAAATAATTTATGAAATGTTAATTATTATTATTTTAATTTCTTCATCTTTTATTTTTTTTTTATTTTTTAGATTTGATTTCTATTATTTTGATTATTATTTATTTTATTTGAGATAATTTATGAAATTTTTTTTTCAATTTCATTCTCATTCAACCTTTTAATTTGTAAGATTTATTTCTTATTATTTTAATAAACTCGAGAAAATAAAACATTAATAAGTTATTTTTCAGCTCATTTTCTATGACATAACCAAACACTGAAAAATATTTTTCAATTTATTTTTTATTATACTACCAAATATCGAAAAATAATTTACTTTCTTGAAATTAATTTTTCTAGAATTTATTTTCTAAAAAAAACTACTTTCAAACAACCAAGCAACAAGCAAACAAACAAAGTGGACCTGGGAACAAAATCTAGAAACTGAATTATACCTTTTAGAATTAATTTGAGGTTGTCCGGTGACGGCTGGGGAGAACTTGAGCAAAATAAAATGGAGTGCAAGGTCTGCTGCCAGCGATTATGATGCTGCCAAGCCATTAACGCATCACCAGAAGCATTGAACTTGGTAATGACTGCTGGCGAGGACTCGGTCTTGATATTTGGTATCGATTTGAAAATGACCCTCGGAAGAATTAAATTTGAAAATGAATAAAATAGTCACCGACTAATTCTGTATTTATTATTGTGATTTAAGATGGTTTTTTTTTTAATATTTTTTTATTTAAAATAACTTTTTTTATTTTTTTATAAACATTATTATCAACGTCAATATTCAAAATAACTTAGTAGATGCTATATGATAATTTCTTTTAATAAAATAAATTTAAGTTATAATGACTTCAGTTTATTTAATTATTATTATTATAACAAGAGAGAGTTAGCTCCAATTAAACATATATAATCTAAGGGTTTTGTTTATGGGTGATTATTTTATATTTGGTTCGGTTTTTATTAAAAATAAGTAACAAAATTGAATTAAAAAAAACAAACCGAAACCGGTTCAAACCAGCCGGTTTCAGTTCGGTTTTTTAAGATAAAAACCGGTTCAAACCGGTTTGGTTTGGTTTTTTCCAGTTTGGCTCGGTTTATTATCAACATCAACATTTAAAATAACTTAGTAGATGCGTATATGATAATTATTTTTAATAAAATAAATTGAAGTTATAATGACTTCAGTTTATTTAATTATTATTATTATTATAAGAAGAAAGAGTTATAACAAACTCATCACCTGTTAATCAAGCTACTCCATCCCACTTATCACATCTCACAAATTTTATGAAATAAATATAAGGTTGATATACTATAATGGACATATAAGGTTGATAATTTAATCGTCGATAAATATTAAATCAAATATATTGATTTAAATAAATTAGTTTTTTTAAATAATTACTTTATCCAATTAATAATAAATACAATATAAATATTATTAAACTCTATTTAAAACTTATCATCAATTTAATTATTATAAACTCGATGAATATTATTGAACTCAATCCGAAAACTTAATTATTTATTAAGACGAGTACGTAGAATCCAGATCTGTCCGTACTATGATTTTTCAATAACTAGTCAGCCACTCAATAATTGCTTATTTAAGCAATTTTAATATTTCAACTTTGAACTGGTCTTAGGATATATATATATATATATATATATATATATATATATTGATGTGATTTGATTCAATTAAAATCAAGGAATGGAAAGCAGATTTTCCGCTTAAAGACAGAAAATAAATTCTAAAGGAGGAGGAAAATTCATGCTTTGAAACTTATTTCGCAAACACTTTTTCTACAGTTAGAAATTCAACACTGTGCATTAATTTTAACATCAAGAAATTTATATATTTATTAGAAAGAATCCCACTACCCGAATGTTAGGATAAAAAATTAATGTACCAGTTTAGTGGATGAAATGTAATAACGGTGATAGTTCAAAGTATTTTTTTATTTAGAAATATATTAAAATAAATTTTTTTATATTTTAAAAATTATTTTTAATATTAATACATCAAAACGATTTAAAAATATAAAAAACTTTCACTTTAAACAAAAAAAAATTATAATTTTTAAAAACACCATGCAAAACCACGTCCCAGTCACTCCCAAACTATCAATTACTCGTTTAGCTTCAAGGACAAGATGGGTTCTCTCAGCTTTTTCAATCCAAAACTATAGAATCTGTGGTTTTATATCGAAAACTTAAAATCTAGTTTTCCTTTCTTTTCTTTTTATCTCTATTTTGGAACTTTTTGATTTTTTTTTTTTGAGTTTTTTCTCGTAGTAAACACAACTTTTATAACAGCAGTTCTTCTAATCAAATAACTTCGGTATTTAATCACCACAACTACAATAAGCTATAATTTATAGAAATGAGCGGACTTAAACTTAGGGTTAAGATTATCCAAGATTTCACTTATTAAACATATATATATATTTTATGAATTTTTATTTATAAAACCCACATCATTCTTGAAACTATTCTGATTTAGAGTTGAGAAAAAAAATTATAATTACCGTCGCAACTAGAATCAAACACAGCTAAAAATGACAATGTCAGAAATGATAAGCATTGTTAAATCAAATCAAACACAGCTAAAGGCACGTAAGCATTGTTAAAGGGTTTGTCCATATGCATAAACAGTTCGTAATGTTACCATCTGTGGTGCAGTGATTTGAAGAATTCCCTCTTCTGTAAAATGAGGCGGTCGTCTTTGGTATAATGGTATTCCTGAATTATCTATCGCATCAGTCAAAAGTGTGTATTTGCAGTCAATACATGACAAGACATAAACTTACCTATTTTTTAGTCATGAAGGAACGTGCATGCTAGTGGGTTGGAAATTTGAAACCACGACGAATCAACAGCTATTGTCAACTGTTGTTTTACAGCCATGCTAAACCCTGATGATTTAATTTCCCTGTCTACCTTTCTTGAAGATCTTGATATGTGTAAGAAGTTAATTATGACACAAACTAGAAAAAATGTAGCTAGCCGGCGTAATGTATTACACCGCTATCTGATAACCTTCCGATTTCCATTTTAATGATATATCACTGGGTATACATATATACACGCACATACTTGAATTAGATCACATAAAACATGGTCTCAAAGCCTAAACTACATGAGATAATCTTCAATGGAGATGTTTAAATCGTCCCCTACTCTCGTTCCGATATTGTTTTCATGCCAGTTCTCGCAACGATTACTACTATCACCACCACCACCTGCTGCAGGTTCCCATAACTGTGTCTGTGGCCCATGATTAATCGCAACATTCTCAGGTCCAACCTTGACCTCGTTTTGGAGCGACCTGTTCAGTATCATCTGAGCATCGATTGCCATCCCAGCATCCGACGCAGCTTTCTGTATGGACTTGGGTGACATGTCTTCCCTTACACTTGCAGGCAACATTAGGGGGAAATTCAGACTCTCTAACGAAGAAGGCCCACGTAAACAATAAGAAGCTATGTCATGAGCCACCGCAGCTGCCTCGGGTGTAGAATAAGAACCTAACCAAAGTCGTTCTTGCTTCCCAGGAATCCTTATTTCAGACACCCACTTGCCCCATTTTCGCCTTCTTGCTCCCTTGAATTTCCTTTGAGATGCACTTGCTCCACTTTCTTGATCTATTATCCTGCTGCTGCTGCTGCTGCTGCTGCCGCCGCTGCTACCACTCATCCTTTCCTTTCCTTTCCTTTGATTCTTTATGGGTTTTACACGTATTTGTGAGTACTTCAAACTTCCTTGAAACGCTCAAGAGAGCCTGTAAGATAAAGAAACGCTGGAGTCCTTATATAGGTTGAGGAAGTACGAAGTCAAAGCCAAAATATAATATCTACTCTAAAGTCAAAATCTTCAAGGTCAAAGTAATAATAAACGTATATTTTTTAGTTTCTAGGCTTACAAGTGGGCGTTGCTTTTGAAGCTTCGGCGGATCCAGGTTGGGCGAGAGGAAGTGGAATGGACATTTGGAGAGAAACATGAGGCTCTGGAAATTTTATGGAGAAGAGTGTCTTACTTGGTCTTTGGCTAAAAAACGTGTTGATGAACTTTAAAGCTACTCGCCCCCAAAGCAATATCTGGAAAGGTCGAGGAGATTAGACTTTAATTAAACCCACGCGTATTGCCTAATTGCGTCACAAATGACGTCATTTATAAGTCAACCATTGTCTCCATTTTCAAGGAATCAGGAGTCGTCGACGGATCCATCAATTATACTAAATCCGTTTTAATTTCTTATGCATCTTTATATATATATATATATATATATATATATATATATATATATATATATATTTTTCCTGCTCTGGATTCTATTTTTAATTTTAAATTTAATTACTTGAATTAAATAAAAAATAAAAAGCAAATATTTAAGTTATTTATACTCAATATGTGTTTATCTTGTTTTCAATTTTATATTAAAAATTGCTAAATAAAAACTAATTTTTCTTGTTTTCAATATTTTATAATATTTTATAAAAATTAACTCATAAACCAAATTTAAAAAGTTATGAATAACATTGGAACTCTTAGAAAATTAGAAGGGTAAAATATAGAAATTTCAAACTATAAGAATAGACGTGAAGTATTTATGATCATTGATAGGGACAAAATCAAAGCTTACGGATTGTTCCCCACAGAAACGGCATTGCTCAACCAGTTCCTCAAGCTAAAGCTCAAGCTCAAGTCAACCCATTACCCATTAATGGAGGTTGGTTGACAAGCACCGTCTAATTTGCTCTTGTCTATCACGTGATATTATTAATGCTTTAATTTTTTTTTAATAAAAAAATCAAATCAGTACTCAAAACTCATGGGATAATTTCAAGTAAGCCTGAATTTATATTCCCAGTTTTCAATTATTTCAATGTAGAACTAACTAGCCACTAAATTGAAAAACAAAACCTTGTTCTTCAATTAGTCTATGAATAAAATAAGTAAACTTAAAAGAGATAGAGATAAGCAAAAGCACATTTACAACAAAATAGTCCCTAATATGATAAAGTTGACACATGTGCCCCTGTTAGTATTTTTGCTAGATGAGTGCAAAAGCCAACAACATATGGAAAAATTTATTTAGAATTACACCTTAGCAGTAAAATACGTATAAATTGTCCTACAATCTATTTTGATTTGTAACAATTTGCCAAATTTACAAAAGCCAGTAACAATTAAACATTAAGGTTTGATGGTCAATTAGAGGTCTTGATTGAAAAAAATTCAAAACTAAGGATCAAACTATAAAAGACACAAGACTTCAGGAACTCATGACATTAGTTCAATCAGGGGTCAAATTGAAAAAAATTAAAAGTTTGATGGTCAATTGGAGGTTAATTTGCATAAACCAGAAACCAAGGACTAAAAGAAAAAAAATAATAAACTTTGGAGTTGGTAATTAAATTTGACAATGATGAAATTGTATAAAATTAAAAGTTAGAGTGTAATTAATGTTGCTGGATGTTTGGAAGATGTATGAATGATTGTTTTTGATGAAATAAATAAATTTGAAATTTGTCAAATATGACAATTGGGATGTCTTTTTGGTTTGTTAAGTGCATGTTCTTGACTTTTGGGTTTTGGTTGAGTCCTATAAAATGTTAAAATGCTAGTTTTGAATATCAAATTGTCAAATATGCTTGTTGTTTTAATTTGGTAGTTTTTGAAAAGTGAAATCTCATACATAATTTTGATGATTTGATGTTATTCATTAGTTCTTTTGAATCAAATATGCTTGGTATTGTCAATGTGGTTTGTTAGAACCGAAAGTAGCGGGTTTAGAGGTCAAAAATGTATTTTCCAAGGGATGGGCATTAGCTGAGCATTTTCTGGGTTTCTTTGGGTTTTTGTTATGTGTTCTTGGAAAGAACATTGCATTGGCTTCATGATTTGGATCAATTTGGTCCAATTTTTTGCACCAACAACTTCCTTAGACTTGATTAATAAATAATATAAAGTTAGTTTGCATCAATAACTATTTTTTTTCCTGAGTTTTAATCACAAGGTTTTGTTCTTGCACTGAAACCTATTCTGATCAAATCATGATTATAGGTTGATAATCAATGTTTTTTGATGATTGATTCTTGTTCCTTGAATGATTTCCAGCATACCTATGCCTTTGATTTTGTTGTATCTGGCCGGACTTGAGAGTCATGTGATTGAGTGTGCTTTGAATGTTTCTTCGTATTCTTGAGTTGTATGGGTTTGGATTTGTTTTGACAAGTTTTTTCATGTTTTTGGTTTTGATTTAGGCCGATATAATTTAGAAACACCTTTAGACCATAGCAACCACAAACAAAGAAAAACGATGCAGTTAATTTTAAGTAAGACGTACTAGGGGTGTTAATACTTTTCCCTTATACAACTAGTCCCTTACCTAGAATCTCTAAAAAGTAATTAGAGTTTGTATTGATCATAATACTAGATCCCAACTCATTATCCAACAAAAGACCTCTCAACCCACACGGTAAGGATCGCCATGATATCACTCTCATACAACAAAAAAAAATGTTTGAATTCAAGATTTCTTAAAGAAAAGGACAATAATATCGATTAATTAAGCTACAACTCGTTAACATACCTTCCACACACACTTTGCATTATGTTATATATTTTTTAGAATATTCGAACTTAATTAAACATCATCTTTTAGCAAATGAAAATCCTTCAAGATCACATGGAATGATGGAAAGTGGTCTTGGTCACACAACACAGTGATTTTGCAAAATAATTTTGTTTCAATGCAAAAATAAATGTGCAGGATTTTTCATTGTATTTTTTTAACAAAAACAATTCTAATAATAAATAAAAAAGTTGGTGCAAATATTTAATTAAATAAATTGAGAATCATATATTTCCAATAAATACAAGAAAAAAAGAAAGAAAAGAAAGTGTTAATGATATCCAAAGACTAAATTAAAAAATTGAGAGATGGATGTAAATCAAAATGTTTGATATCTCAATACAGGTCATGAATTCAATTGTGTTTAATAATTTTATTTCTTAGAATTATTTTATTTATTTAATCAGACAATAATAGAAATAGACACGTACATGAAAATGATTGAATAAAATCCAAGGAAAAAAAATATTATGCAAGGTTTTATAAAAAAACATCTACTAATATCAGAAAACATTTGAAAGCCGAGTAAGAATTAAACAATATTTAACCAAAAACTAAATTAAAAAATTAAAAAATTAAAAGATTGATGTGTATTTAGAAATATGGTTTTGAAACACGAGCCACAATGATAATAAAAAAACATGCATAGAAATTAAAACTATAGGGTCTAAGGAATAAGAAAAGAAAAATAAGCGGATTGAAAAGAACTTTTTCATATGATTTTGAGACCAACCATGCAATTTCTCATTGTTTTACACTTTAATACTCTTTTATTAGAATTTTTCTTTTCTTAATAAATTTTTAGAAATTGATCATTAATTTGGTCATAGAATGCAACAATTAATAAAAAAAAGTTTGAGGACAAACTTAATTTTTATTTTTGTGATTTTATGAATTGCTATAATAATTGACCTAGTTGTTTTAGTGTATTTTATAATGCAATTGTAATAATAATAATCAATCCAAATTCATCATATAAAAAATAACAGACGAGGACACAAATTCATTCAAATACATTTTATTCTACAAATGGTTAAAGAGTAGGACAAGAATAAACCAATTACAGATGATGGATTTAATTTTATAATAAGATTAATCATACCCACAGATAAAAGCACTAATTAATATACTTAATCACGTCTCCACCCCCACTAATTAATATATTAATATTTTATATACCTCCCACTATATTCTCAAACACATGCTAAATATATAGCATATTGTATATATAAATAAATCTTTCCCACCTTACATTTAAATATAGTAATTCAATATCAGTCAAACTAATTATTTAATATATTAATAAAACCAATAGAATTCTCTAGAATCAAACTAAGGCTGCGTGACATGCATTAAGGGATGATCATTTTTTGTTCGGTTCGGTTCGGTTTTTATAAAAAAGAAGTAATCAAACCAATTTTTTTTTTAAAAACCGAAACCGAACCGAAACCGGTTCAAACCAACCAGTTTTGGTTTTTTAGGACAAAAACCGGTTCAAACCGGTTTGGCTCGGTTTTTTTTCCGGTTTGGGTTTGGTTCGGTTTTTTTGGTTTCAGGCTTATAAAACCAAAACCGAACCGAACCGGTCGGTTTTTCAAAAATTTTAATCGGTTTAATCGTTTTTTTTTCACGGTTCGGTTTTTTTAGTTATTTTTTTTCTGGTTTTCTCGGTTTTTAGTTTTTTTGCTCACCCTTAATATGCATGGAGGGTCTCTCATTGGGAAAGAAGGAGAAAAGGGAGAAGAAGATAAATACAGTAAACGAAGAAAACTGCAATTAGGCAATAATGTGATTCATCGAAGAAGACAGGACAACTTGAAACTTTGATCAATTCTGGTTGGTAGAGAATAATACGAGATTTGAACTTGAAAATTAGAGTCTTAATTTCATCAATCAATTTGGTAGCAGAGCTTTCACCGACCTCCTTTTTTCTTGTTTATTTTCTCTTAACAATCAATTCTTTGAATCTTTGACTTCTCTTTTGTTTAAGCCATGGGATTTGTCAATAGCACCAACCGGAAAACCCAAGTGGAAGATCAAACAAGGAACAGGAAAGGTTAATCAGAGCAGAACAGAAAAAAAAAGAGGAAAAAAGGGGGGGAATTAATAAAATAAATAAAAGTGAATATGAGAAATATAGTTTTTTCTGTTTTTATTATCTATTCTCCAGCTAAATTAAACGTAATGATGATAAAATCATCAGTAATTTATCTTTTTTTTTTTCTAGGAATATGGACTAGGAAACATTCAGTCAATCTGCATATAATTAATGGCTGTTTGTGGCTCAGAAAACATTGAATTCTCAGCTTTACTTTGAAAAACATACCTTGAATTAATGATTAAGAGAATTGACTCGAGGGTTTGGAGTCAAAGGAGTTCAATTTTGGTTAATTACGGGTGAATGAATCTAAGAAGACAGCTGGGAAATAGAACTTCCATGTTTTCCATCGTTCTAACCTTTTATTTCAGGTTCATTCTCCCCTGGTCTGAAGAAGTCTGGTTCATGTTTTAAGCTCTGATCCTTCCTTTGACTCGCTTAATTTCTTCCTTATTGCCCAACTTGCAAACACTACAACATTATCCAGTTTTACCGACGGACTCATTCCGTCGGTGACAGTAATGAAATCCGTCGGTGAAAATAATACCGACGGACTCACCGACGGAACACGTCCGTCGGTATAACAGTCGTCGGTAAATCCCATTTCCGTCGCTAATTCTGTCGCAAATAAAAAAAACCACCCACCGACGGAAACACCGACGGTAATACAGACGGATACGCGCGCGCCAAAAAAAATTCCACGCGGGAACATTACCGACGAATTTTCCGTCGGTAATTGCAAGGGTAATTACCGACGGCATTCCGACGGCTTATCCGTCGGTAATTATGGCATGACTTGTAATTTTGTTGCAACTCTCTGTGTAATACCGACGGATATTATCAACATTTTTAAAATAAATCAACAATAACAATTATATTTATAAACTAACATTTTTAACATAAATTCAACAATAACAATTATAGCAATACAAACAATAATATCAAAACTAAAAAACTAAAATTAATAAATAAAATTAAAAAACTAAAAAACACTACACAACACACAACATAAACACAAAACAAACAATACACAAAATTAAAAAACATTATATCAATTCAAAATAAATTTGGGAATAAAAAATACTTACCTTAATAATGTGTTGAATTTAAGATTTTATCTACAAAACAATATACAAAACAAAGAACACCAAAATAAATAATCATAATTAAAAAAAAAATACAAAGATAAAGAAAAAAAATACATACCTTTTAAAACTAAATGAGAGAAGAAGAGAAAGGGAGAAGAGGAAGGGAGAAGAGGGGGAGAAGGGGAGAAGAGGAGAAGCGGGAGGAGAAGAGGAGAGAAGAGGAGGGGAGAAGAGGAAGGGAGAAGAGGGGGAGAAGGGGAGAAGAGGAGAAGCGGGAGGAGAGAGGAGAGAAGAGGAGGGGAGAAGAGGGGGAGACGAGGGGGGGAGACGAGGGGGAGAGGGAGGAGACGGTGCGGGGGGGGGGGGGGGTTGGGGGTGGCGGTATATATAGGTAAATTCCGACAGAATTACCGACGACACTTAATTGCTGTCGGTGCAATTAATTTCCGTCGGTAATTCCATCGGAAATTAATTGAAATGCGCACCAAAAAAGTTTGAAAATCCCGCCAAACTTTTCGATCCGTCGACAATACCGTCGGCCATTCCGTCGGTGATGGTGCAGACGGACACGTGTCAGACATGCGTGGTCCGTCGGTAGGTGACGTCGGTAATGCCGTCGCTAATCGTGCAGACGGACACGTGTCAGACATGCGTGCGGACAACCCGTCGGTGATTCGGTTTGTATTAGCGTCGGAAAATCCGTCGGAAAAACGTCGGTGAGTGTGGCAAAATCCCGTAATTTTTTTGCAACTCTCTGTGAAATACCGACGGGTTATATTCCGTCGGTATATCCGTCGGTGAAAAGGTAAATTTTTCTTATGTTTTGTATGTAACCCTCTCAAAAAATCTTGAATTGCAAACTAAAAAACACACACAACACAATAACAACGGCTGACCCTTAAAGAAGAATAAATATTTCATGTTTCAAATTATTACATTATAAAAATAAGGCTTTATAACATGTTTAGTTAGTCGGAATTTTCATCTTCGTCCTCCATTGAATTGTTATCATCAGCTTCATCGCACTCTTCAATTTCGTTATCATCTTCTTCAACAACATTCTTTTTTCCACTAGTAGAGCTCAGAACAACATTCAACTCCTCTGCGTCAACATCAACAAGACTATTGTTGAAAACGCGAAAATTCGAATTTTCTTCTAAGTCAATCGACGGAGCAACTCGGTATGGTTCAACCAACTCACTAGCTTGAAAGACTTCATCTATCACACTTGTGTCTTCGTTCTCATCCTGAACAACCTCGACACGACCCTAGGGTTTTGTTTTTAAAACGGATAACCAATCACTCGGTCATCTCGACATTTTCAAGGTAGTATAACATGCAAAAGTTAGGGCATATATCAATTTTCTGGTATCCTAAACCGAGGGGTTTCATCATGGACTTGGCAGCATAGAAGTTCTCTTTCAGCCTGTTCCCTTCAGGTAAAATGCTTCTCGCCCATTCAATAATCTTGTCATAACCGGCCTCACTCAACCCGTGATCTGACTTGATGGTGAACACCTGTGCTACGGCTGATAATTTACTGTGGTTCGTGCAGCCATCCCATAATGGTTCGTCAGAATCTCTCAACAGATCAAAAAACCTTGCTGCATCTGCATTAGGTTCTTCTTCTACGATTGGACATTCCCTGACATTATCTTCACTCATTCTCATTGCATCCATAACCATATTCCTGTAAGGATTACTGTTCTCATTTCCAACTTCATGCATGTTACTAGCACTAGAAGTTGAACCAACCACCTGTTCTTCCATGCTCTCATCAGGAACAAATAGTTCTCCGTGAGCATACCAACACAGGTAATCTTCCATGAACCCTTTGGTTAGAAGATGCATTATTACAACATCTTGATGCAGAAACTTTAAATTTTTACACTTCCTGCATGGACACCTAATACCGCCATCAGTAAAATTCCTCGGAATAGATGTTGCGAAATTAATAAAACCCTGGACACCGTTACAATAATCCATCCTCCGCAATCCTTGGGGTGAGTCCCGATACATCCATGAACGATCATCCATGACTTCTATTGAACCTCTATAAAACATAACAAAAATATTGGTTTTCCCCGACATTATCCAACAAACTAAAACAACACTTATGTTAAATATTCATTATCAATTATCAACTATCAACGTTCATACATACAAATTTATACATATATAAATTTACAAAATTAATCACAACTTCGAAATATAATTGATAACAATTAAACAAGACACTTAAACAAGCTATTAATTATTTATTTCATCACAACGACACATTTAATTCGGTGTAATTCAAACAAAATTTCAACAATTTACAAACAAATATAATTTGACAAAATCTAAAACAACCTATAACAATTACAAAATTATACATTCATACTACAAGTTTCTTTGACAAATAACAATTAAACAAGTACAAACGTTAACAAAATACATATACTAAAACAATAAAATTCACAATTAAATATTAAAACTACAAAGGATAGATTTACTTACAAAAAAATGATAAAATCTACAAGAAACGGATATTGTGACCACGTACAAGATATAAGAAACTTGAGTGCTCGTGTTGAGAATAGTGGAGAGTTTGGGATGGGTGTTTGGCTGCAGTTTGGGAGGGGAGAGGTGAGATGGGAAAGAAGAAGAAGGAGAAACAGAGGATGAGAGTGTCGGCAGATGGGTGCATATAATGGTTTTTTCCGACGGAATCACCGACGGATTCCTGCCGTCGGTGATAGCGCCACGTCACTGTACGGCTATCACAGTTTGAATCCCTCGGTAATTTCCGTCGGTAAAATCGCCTGACGTCACCATGCCGTTGCGTATTTCCAGACGAACTGTATATTCCGTCGGCAAACCGACGGTATATACCGACGGAAATATTCCGTCGGTACATACCGATGGAATTACCGACGGAATGGGTCCGTCGGTATATACCGACCGATTTTGAGACGGAATTATTTCCGTCGGTATACATTACCGACGGAAAAATTCCGTCGGTAATTCCGTTGCTTTTCTCCGGTTTTCTGGTAGTGAAAATTTAAGGGAAATGGTACGCTCGAACACACCCAGCATAGTTTTTTTAGTCCTAAACTCTTATGATTATGCAAATAAGTCCTTCAATAAATGGAACGAAGACTCTCTCTTTTCTTATTTGCTCAAGCCTAAATGTGTAAAGATTCCTTCAACTATCGATTATTCTGATTGACACCCTTTATATTTTTTTCTTTTAATTTTTATATATGAATTATCATATGCTTGGATTAAAACCCCTCTTGTCATCCTTATCCTTGGGATTCACCTTTGTGACCACTAAATCAACTCAAAAGACGACTAAAACATAACTTTCAACCTCCCAAAAACCATTCTTATACTCAAATCAAACTCATACACATATTAACAATTAGGCTTGAAATTGTAGTAAAAATATAAAATTGAAAGATAGGAGACTAAAATGCAAAAAATAAAGAAAATATAGCTAACTCCATGTTAACGACCATCTTTATTTTGGAACAAAATTTTATTTTCTCTTTTTTTTTGTCCCTGAAATGAAGAGAGGCAAGGAGAGAGAAACTAGCCTAGAAATGACAAGGAGAGAGAAAGTGATTGGTTTGACCACTTTTCAATGATGAAACTCGTCGTTCTTGATGTCAAAGGGTTTCATTCAATGACAACAATTCGATTGTTGTGTGTTTTGTTTATAAACATGTCTTAAAAAGTGATTGGGTTCCGTCTTGAATATATTTTATTCTGTTGAGTTTTATTTTTAGCTGATTTTGAAGGTGTTTTGGAGCTACTCAATGGTTTATAATGATTTGTATGGTATTTATTAGGTGTTTTTAGATAAAAATAGATAGTAGTTAAATTCAGTTTGATAGTAGATAAAGGTGCCTTAAAAAGTGATCGGTCGAACGATGGTGATCGGCTGATTATTGCACAGCATTTCATATTGTAGTGAAATACAGTTTGATAGTAGGGGGGAAAAGAGCCACTGAAAATGGTTACAATCTCTGAAAAACAAGCAAGCAATATATGATGTTATTCTATATTTTTCTTCAAATTTATTTATTCTTTTATTATAGAACTAATTAATTGCTAAGAGGTTTGTTATTAATTTAGAGGACCGGTTTACCAGGGGTTTCAAAGGACAATACAGGAGGAAGAAGAAGACATTCAGCTCCTAATCTCTTCAAAGATCAGTCTGCCAATGAATCTCTTTTATTGTTATGATGACGACATTCTCTCCAATACCGAAGAGCAAGTGGTGCTTTAAATTAACCTAGCTAGTGGCACGTGTTTTGCATTAGGAAGGATTAATTATATATATATATATATATATAAAAATTAACCTAGCTAGTGGCACGTGTTTTGCATTAGGAAGGATTATATATATATATATATATATATAGGTGGTGCTAATATGTGTTTTAGCAGTATTTCTTGATAAAATCTGAAAAAAAAAAGATAAGATGACCAAGCTCCATTATAGGTCTGATAAAAATATAAATTTCATTGCAGAAAGAAAAATGTATTTATAGGTGTTGTTAATGTTTTAATGAATTTCAATTTAAATCAAAGAAATTTTGAGTTGAGCTTTGCCTTGGGTGTTAAACTAAATTGGGTTGGATTTTATTTTTATATGATCCGATTAACTAAGCAAGTTAAAGTTTGATTCAATTGACTTAACAAAAACATAATTTAACTAAAAAGAATTTAAGACAACAATGTTTTAACATTGTTATTCAAATATTGAGACGATGATATCTTGGATCGATCCGAGTTAACCCGTCAAATACATTATGAATGGTGGTATAAAAGAGCACTTGCAAATATAATAATAAAAAATATTATGGTTTTTTTTTAAAAAACTGAACGGTATTCAATAAAAAAAATCTTAAATAATTTAAAATTACAAGAAAAAAATAAAGAACAAAACATGCTAGATGTTGGGGCTTGGGTGGGAAAGCACGCCTAACCCATAAAAAAAAAGGAGGCCAAACATACTTCTTAGCTACCGTTTAATACTTCTTAGCTACAATAGAAAAAAAAAAAAAGACTAGGGCTTTGTTTCGGCGTCAATTTTGATCTTCAGAGTTTTAATTACGATTGATCAAAAAAATTAAATTAAATTTTGTTAAATCAAACATCAATTTAATGTTGGAACCTTTTTCAACATTGTGAGAAATCTTTCCAAAGTTAACTGAAACAAATTATTAAGTTTAATTTTAAATAAACTAAATGTAAAACGATCAAATTATAAAAATATTAACTAAAAAAAAGGACAAAAAAAGAAAAATATTGTGTAAATCCATAGTGAACTCTCTTATAGGCTACCATTTAATCTTGAGTCTTTTAGTTTTTTTTTTAATTTAATTTTAATTGTTGTAATAACATTATTTGACTGCATTTAGTTTTAATAGCATTTATGATTATTTAATCTCTCTCTTTCCCTTTCTGAATGTGTAGGCTGACCTCTCTTTTTTTTTCCTTTTAGAAATTCTTTTTCATCTTATTCCATTTAAGTAAAATGCTTCTCTCTCATTTAATAATTATGTAGTAATCAGCTTCTCTCAACCCATGATCTAACTTGATGGTGAACACTTATGCAACAATCGATAATTTACTGTGATTTATACACTCATCTCATAATGGTTCATTGAAATCTTTTAAAAGATCAAGAAACCTGGTTGTGTTTGCATTTGGTTCTTCATCTACAATTGAACATTCACCTGCATAACCTTGACTCATTCTCATCGCATCCATAATCATATTCCTATAAGAATTATTATTGTTATCTACAAATCCATGCACGTTGCTAGGATTAGAAGTTGGCTTGGCCATTTTTTTTACTATGGTCTTGTAAGGAACATATGGCTCTTCGTGTGCAAACCAACACAGGTGTTTCTCCGTGAACCCTTTTTATAAAAGATGTATCATTACAACATCTGGATCGAGAAACTTTTATTTCTTACGCCTCTTACATGGACATCTAATACCGCATTCACTAATATTTCTTGGATTAGATAAGGCGTAATTAATAAAACTCTCAACCCCATTACAATAATTCATCCTTTTTTTTGGATTCGAGGAAACCCCACTCCCCGGAAAGCGCACTTTGTGGGCCTAGGTGAGCGAGTAAAACCCCGGCTGTCCCAGGCTCTTACAAGAGATGCACACTCTGACTCGAACTCGAGACCTGCTGTACAGGTCTCAAGCCCTTTGCCATCACGCTACGCCCCTTAAGGACACAATTACAATAATTCATCCTACGCAACTCTTCGGGTGAATCTTGATACATCTATAAAAGATCATCCATTACTTATATCAAACCTATATAGAATATTGATGACAACATGTATTAATTAATTATGTCAACTAAATAAATTAGCAAATATTAGTTTAACTCAAACTTATTCAATCTATTTTAATAGTACTCTTAAATCATTATCAATTATCTATATAAATTCAAATTCCTATGCATTTACTAAAATTTTCTACTCAACAATAAAATTGACAAAATATAAAACGAGTCTATTCAATAAGTCATTATTTTTCTCATTACAGAACACCTAAGTCACAAATTTGAAATCAATTTCATCAAATTACAAAAAAAAATAAAAATAATATTCCAAAATCTCAAACAAATCCTAACATGTACAAATCATACATTCATACAACAAATTTCTATGGAAAAAGGCTATAAAACAAGCAAATACACAAACAAACTATATATACTACAAAAATATGCAATAAAAACTAACATTCTAAAATTGAGTTAAAAAAAAATATGTAGTTTTACTTACTTGATATGAGGTGTTGTAACCCATTTTTGGGTCCCCATAAAATATATATAAAAATATATAGCCAAAGGAGGTTAGAAAAATAACAGGAGGCAGAAGCGCTCATAAAATGGTTGGAAAATTGGTCAATGAGGTTAAAAATACAAGGATGGAATTTTTGATAATATATTCTTGAAGGAGGAGAGCCCTGTTGACAAGGAAAATTTGAAATTTGAGGAGAAAAGCCCAAATTTGGATGTTTATGGACTTAATTGGATTTTTAAATGAATTTATAGGAGATTTGATTGCAAGAAAAATTGATTTTTAAGTCAATTTGGGCTTTAATTAGAAGAAATTTAAGTTCTGGGGCCAAAATATATTTTTTAGGAATTTATTAGGTCAAATCAGGGGCTTAATTGCATAAATATTGAAGTTTAAGGGCCAATTGGGGACTTAATTGAAGGAATCCGAAACCAAGGACCAAATTGAAGAAGGCGCGTAAGTATAGGGGCTGGAATTAATTGATTCAGGGGCCTAATTGAAGAAATTGGAAGTTTATTGATCAATTAAGGGCTCAATTGCATAATTCAGAGGCCAAGGACCAAAGTGAAAAACGCGGCCAAATATAGGGACGGGGTTCGAATTCGGCAGGGATGCAATTGAAGGGACAAAAGATAATTAAGGGCTGCTTCGCAAATTGACGCGTTTTGGCGTCTTGCAGGATTTAAATGAAACGGCGCGTTTTATCCAAAACGACGCCGTTTCATCCATTCAAAAAAAAAAAAAAAAAAAAAAAGAGCAGAACGGTGTCGTTTTGAACGACACTGTTCATCTTCTTCCCCCGATCATGCAGCGGGGAAGAAGGAAAAAGTTTGGCTTTAATTTGAATTCTGCCGGCCACTCTCTCGCCTGGAGCCCACCGACCGGACACAATGGCCGACCACCCACCGCGCACCTACCAGAAAGCCGAGGAGGGGGGGCCGCGCCTTGGCAGTCGCGCCCCATGGCCGACCGGCCGGTTGCTCCCCATGCTCCACAGTACAAAGACACTCACTTGGCCCTATAAATAACAGCCAACACAGCAGCAATGAAGGGGGGGGACGGAGAGAAAAAAAGAGAAGAGAACAGAGGGGAGGAGCAAGGAAAAAACGAAAAAACAGAGGAGAGAGAGGGGAAGAGATAGAACGAAGGAGAGAGAAGGAAGAGAGGAGAACGAAAAAAAAAACAGCGAAGAGTAACGGGAAGAGAGGAAGGACCAACCCGAAAACAAAAGAAACCGAGAAAACAAAGAGAAAGGGAGGAACGGAGAGAACGAACCAAACCGTCGGAAACAGCCGCAGCGCCGCCGGGAGTCGCTGTCCGTGAACAAGTCGCCGCCACCAGCTTCCGCCACAGCACCGCCAGAAACGCAGGAAGCCACCGCCACCCCGCGCCAGGTAACTCTTCTCCCTCCCCTGTTCTGTTATTCCTTTATTTCCTTCTCTGCATGCAGAACGAATAGCGTTCTGCATGCAGGGGTGGGGGGAAATTAATTCCCCCCGCCCGTTTTGAGTCTGGGCCAGGCGGGTCCTGGCCCAGCCCTGTCTTCTGGGCCGGGTCTGGCCCAGAAGAGAATATTTTTATTTTGGGCCGAGATCGGCCCAATCCATTTTGGGCCAAAATCGGCCCAGCAATTTTGGGCTGAGTCCGGCCCAGTCGGTTGGGCCGGACCAGCCCAGCCCATTTAATATTATATATTATATTATATATATTATATTTTGTATTATTTATATAGATATATATATATGAAAAAATTACAAAAATTCTTCAAAAATTATTTCAAAAATATGTGATTTTCTGTAATTTTATTACTGTATTTTGATTAATATTGGTTGGTATTTTATACTGAAAAGATACAAATCCGGTATTAACATACCCGGTTTTCATCAAAACATCAAAGATTTTCAAAATAAAAAATGTCTTTTGCTTTCAAAAATTTTCTAAAATATCTTTGAGAATATTGTTGATTTTTCTGCATTTGCTTTATCAAAGTAGATTAATATTTGGTTGTATTTTTATACCGCAAGGATACAAACCCAGTATTAAAAATACCCGATTTGCGTCAAAACGTACAAAATACATATTTAAAAAATGTTTTGTTTTAAAATACGGCCTAGTCTCTCCAATATATATATATAAATATTATAATATCATATTTTCACACAACAAAGAAAATTTCAAAAACAATATATGTATTAACATGCATTTCGGCTTTAATAACCAGTTTATTAAAGCCATGAGAACTAGGCCAATATTTCAAAAATTCTAAAAAATCTTTTTGTCTTCTTTTAGATTTGGGATTACGAATTTATACATAAAACGTATTCCTGATATTAAAAATATGGTTTTTTTACATAGATTTTAGAACGGTTAGGTTTTACCCGATAAGATAAGGACCTCCTTATTGAGGAGGACTTTTCTTGAACCGTAGACGGACCAACAACTAGGAAACACAACGAGACCTTGAATTTTATCAGACAAATAAACAATGCAGCTTACCTTAGGTAGGGCGTATTTGGGGTGCTAATACCTTCCCTTTACGCAACCAGTCCCCGTGCCCGATCTCTGAGACCAGTTAGGGTTCCTAGTGACCAAAATACTAGGTGGCGACTCCCACACCATTTTTCACTACTAAGAGACAACGAATTCCTTGTCTCCCCACATTGACCAGATATATACCCCCCCATTACATTTTTTGTGGGTGGACGATCGCCGCGACGTCGCTCACGTGCGACATGAGGGATTCTAAAAAAATTTAAATCAGAACAAGGATGCTAGCAAACTGGGTGTTGTGATGGCTAGATTTATGGTGGGAGATTGATTTGTGATAAAATGAGGGGGTCTGCTATTTTTTGTAAAGTTGATGGAAGAAGAAAAAAAAATGGAGGAGGGGGAGAGGGGGTCGCTCGCCAAATCATAATTTAAAATTACCGATGAATTTATGGATGGATTTCACCGACGAGTTCAATTTGACAGTAATTATATATGTATAAATGACACGTCATTGTATCTATTAGTTTATTTTTAATTTTTTCTATTTTTATTGTAATTTTCTTGATATATAATAAGAGAATATTTTCATTAGTGTTTACAATGAATATTACAAGGAAATTTTTCGTCAGTATTTTTTTGTCAATATTTCCATGCATTTATATTTACTAATTTTATGTAGTGTGACAACCTTGCTCACCAAAACTACTCAGAACCCTACTACGTATCCTCTGACAATACAGCAAAGCCAATATATATATATATATATATATATATATATATAACAAAGCAAAGCCAACATGCCAAGAAACCTGATAGCCAATCGCATTAAATTCTTCACCACAGTAATAAGGGATAATTGAAAAAAAAATATAGTGTAAAATTTTATTGTGTTTTTACTTTCCCACCATAATTAAAAAAATACATTTAAAATCCTAGGTCAAATAAAAATTTCAAAAATAATAATAAGAAAATATTATCATATATAATATAACACAAATATTAACTATAACTATGATATCAATTTCTTTATACAATTTCTTCCCTTTCCTTCTCTCCCATCCCTTCTCAATTAAGTTTCTATAACTAATAATTATCAACTTATCTATCATTCAATGTTGATTATATAGGTTCCAAATTATAGCTATTTGATTATAGAATTAAAAAGTTAGTAAGCCAGAAGCTAGTTAATTGGCATTTTACCGGATATAAATAAAGGATGTTTGAAAGTGAGTTGATGATTGTTTTTCAAAGTAATTTTTGCTTGAAAATACATCAAAATAATATATTTTTTTTAAACTATTTTTGACATCAGAACATTAAAATAATTCGAAAACATAAAAAAATAATATAAAATAAAAATAAATAAATAAAAAATTTAAAACTTAAAAACAAACTAGTGATAATAAAAAGCACAACATCAGATGCAGTTAAGGATTCGTATAAGATTTAATCAATTATTTTTGGAACACGACAGTTAAAACCTTTGAAATTGAAGCATGCACCATAAAATGATGATGATGGCCTTGCTGAACTGAACCAGATTGCCTCAGGTTGTGGCTTACGTCGCCTTGCGTTGTGATAGGAAAGACGTCTACGACAGCTTCGCTTCTTGTCATCAAACTCTGACAATTCACGGAACCTAAACAAATTTTGCATCCTAAATGCAGCAGCAGCAGCAGACTTTAGCCGTAGATAATAACATCAGAAAGCTTAGCAAAAGCAACAAAGCTAAATCATGGAGATTAAAAATGAATAATTACTAAGAATTCCCCAAGAATCAAGATTCATGAGAGAACCTGCCTGCTGCAAGAATTCCCCAAGAATCAAGATTCATGAGAGAACCTGCCTGCTGCACTTTTTTATGGATTCCTGAAAAGGATTTGTGTTCAAGAATTGATCATGAATGATAATTTTGTTATTTTGAGATTTCAAAGATTTTTTAGTCGTTAAAATAATAATCTTGTAAATAATGAGATATATTTATTTATTCCAAGAATTTTGCGTCTTCTCAATTAGGATATTTATTCTGAGACTGAGAGGGTACGTAGATAAATTATTTTGAATTCAACAATTTAACATGACATGAAAGGAACATGCATTATAGAGAGGATCTAATTTAACATGTCGTACAATAATAACTTAATCTATAGCCTTTTTTATTTATTTTCTTTTTAATTTTGGTACAATAAAAAGCTCTTCAAATATGTAGAAGATATAACATATTTAGAGTATGAGATGAGGCCAGCTTTCAACCGCCATGAATATTTTCTAGTAATTCCTTAACTTATACTGCATATAGTTTATTACTGAGTTGTTGCGTAATTAATTAATTGGAATAGAGAGCATGTATCCCATCAATATCATCCTGGGCGAGATCTCTTTTCTTGCTTCCACGTTGTGTCGTTGGATACATGATGGCTTCGGGATGATCTTTACTATGATAAAGGCCAAGCAGATGTCCTATTTCATGAACAGTAACGGTTTCCAGGTCAATTTGATCCATTGCCGGGTCAGTGCTCCAGTTCTCGTCTGCATCGTAATGTAGACGGCCGTCTTGTGGATAAAAAGCATGAGCCAGTTGATTCCCTGGTCCATCAAAAGGACTCTGGTCCCCATGATCGCCGCTGAAGAACTCAATTACAATATCTGCTGATGCACCGCCAGTCGCCTCCCGGAAAGTGAATTTAGAAACCTTTGCCCATGTCTGAAAAGCTTTTGAGCAGACCGACCTCAAGGTGTCCGAACCAACAACTTGGACACCTGAGCCAAATCTGTAGGTCAGAGCATACTTGGAAGGTGGCCACTTTTGTGCCCCGAAAGCATAATGAGCAACCACGTGGACCTTCTTGTGTTTTGATTTAGTGCTGTTCGGTTTTGCGGACGGAGTGTTTATGATATCAGGCATTCCACATCGTGGAATCATCATTTGTTGTATGGTACTAGAGTCAAGGTTACCAGTAACATTCAGGTGAAAATATTCTTGATATGTTTTGAGTGCTAGCTCCAAGTGGTCATCAAAATCACTGCTTGTGAGAGTGATATCACTTGGGTAGTACCCAAACTTTTTGAGGTATTGTTTGAGCTCAATAAGCCCTTCCACAGTTTGGCCCTTTTGAATCCCCTCCAGCCCTTGAAGGAAGCTGCTAAAAGATTGCCGATGCTCGGGTTTCAAAGTTCTTGCCTGACCTCTGAAGGACTGGATAGAAAAGATAACGAGGATTGCTGATAAAAGATGGGAAAGTTTAGGAGCCATATCGTGTGTTGTTTCGGAGAATGGCTTCAGACGTGGGTTGTGGCTTTCAATTCTAGTATCGGATGGCTATTTATAGACATATAGTATGTTGTATTGGCATTAGGACCATAGTTATAAAACCCGACCCGGTAGTTGACCCGGTAAAATAACTGGGTCACGGGTCTTGGGGGTCAACCCGGGTCAACCCGGGTCAACCCGGGTCAACCCGGGTCAACCCGGGTCAATAACAAAAGGAACACATTAATATGGTTCTTTTGACATAAAATATCACATTAACATATATGTTAGCATAATTAATAAGAAAATATCACATTAACATATATACTAGCATAATTAATTAGCATCAAGGTGCATTTATCTTCAAATAAATAAATATTTAACATAATTTAAAGATATTAAAGATATGGATAATAAAATAACAAGTTGTTCTAGAGACACAAAATTTAACATAATAGATATAAGGGGACAATATTCAAACTCTAGTTTGCATTAGAATCTATAAATCAACATTTTAACCCCATTTTACATTAGAATCCATAAATCAACATCTTCAGCTGCATAAAAAAACAAAAGATGAGTAAAAACCCAAGAGAGCAGCTACTGGCCTCATCTGTGCCTTCTAGGATCCGCTAGTAAAAATGTCCAACAGATATCAAGTTCTATAACAGTGTTTGAAATTTGAACGTGAAACTTATCATAAAAAATTCAAATTTTAATCACGGGAGCATCCCGTGTAAACAATATTCTCTTTGTTTTTTTCCCCTTACAGCTATGCTTTTTTCATGCTTTTTAATTTTTTTCCCCTTATAGGACGAGCAATCAAATAAACCAAGATGAGAAATTAAGGAAACTGGGACTATGATAGACTGGGAATGTAGAGAGAAGAAATCACTATGTTGTATTCAACATCATGCCCATTATTGTTGCATCATGAATCAGCTTCTTACTCAGTATTAATTCAAATAAGAAAATTAAAAAACTTGCAATATGGAACTCATAGAAGCAATGAGAATAACTGCTCATCATCATAATAATTTGATATTCATCTTGCCAAAAAGCATACAGGCAATTTCAATTCGGCAGAGTAATGATTGATTCATGGTACAGAGTAATGACAGACATGTATGGCAGTAATTGGTTTAAATGAATGTGCACAAATTGGATTATTCCAGATTATAATGTAAAAACATCATCAGATAAAAGACTTGTAAAAATATTAATTATTCTAGATTATCATACAGAGCACAAACCAAGAGGAGCATGTTTTTTATAATGTATATTCATTAATAAATTATTATGAAACTGTCCTGAGAATGTTTGTTATGAGAAAGTTAAAAAAAAAAAACATGAATTTAACAAATAATAAATCAATGACAGAAAGGGAAGTGAAATGGGAGATCCAAAAGGGGCTAGAAGATTCAAAGACAAAAACCCAAATGTGTAAAGCAAGTAGCAGAGCTGCAGATGCGAAAATCCAGATGCGAAAATCATAAAAGCAAATAATTTGACTTGGACACAATATCAACGTAAAAGAGATAGAGCACCTGTAGATTTCTCCAATGAACTCTCTGTTGATTGTTGTCTATTCTGCAGGAGATACCGACAGAAGTAAATCTCTTGGTTGTTGTCTATTCTGCAAGAAATTAGGGCAAAAACTCTAGCTTTCCTTTTGCTTTCCCTGAGTCAGTGATCGTTCAATAAAGTTAATATATACACCGGTCTCACCCGGGTTAGCCTGGGTCGAACGGGTCACGGGTCGACCCACCGGGTCGACCGGGTTTGACCGGTTTTTTTCTTAGGCCGGTCTTTTGTCTTACCCGGATCGGTCCAGGTCCCGGGTCGGCCAGGTCCCAGGTCGACCCGCCGGGCCGGTCCGAGTTTTATAACACTGATTAGGACTACAGAATATGTCTTGAGATTTACTACTGTCCTTATTTTTGTTAATTCTAATTGCTTATTTTCAAATATTAATTATTTAGACTACATTTGTCCTTCGAGCATCTAATTTATTTATTTTCTTTCATAGTAATCGATGAAATTACTATCTAAATATTTGAGTTTAACTTTCATTTATATGGTTATTATTAGATATCATTATCCAACAAAATCAACAACCCTGAGGGGTAGCTTAACTAGTCAGGTCATGAGTTTGCTCCTAATGGTCACGGGTTCGAGTCCCCTCAGGGCCACTGGAGGCTTACATGATCATTAACTTTAGGGCCCGTGGGATTAGTCGAGGTACACGCAAGCTAACCCGAACATTTATGTTAATAAAAAAAAAAGAAAGTACATCTCTCTTCCGTGTCTCATAAATTTAAATTATTAAATGACTAATCCTAAATTGAATCAAAGTTTTATTTATCATTTCAATAATTTTTTTTGTCATTGTTAGTCTTGAATGATTAAATATAGTATATTATTTTAATATATCTTTTTTTTTAATTCATTTAAATAATGCTGCTGAGAAGGAGCACTCAAAATAGATGATTATGGGTTTCCATATGTAAACCATACAAGATACATATCACAAAGGTGATGATCTGAAAAGTCTGCAGTCTGCTCATAGTGTGTAGACGACCCAAAAAGACAAGCCATAAGATGAAGGAGTGTCGTGGGACATATTTTGAAAACTAGAGAAGATGGTGCATAGTATTCTTGGGCCTGGTATCTCGAAGTGCCTCCCAAGCTGAATCAATAGTGAACCTCTTCAAAGAATGACCTCTCCAAACATAGTGATCTGAAGAGTTAATTGGGCATGGAATCTAATGCAGTCCCAAATTTGTTAGAGGTCCTAACTATCTAAAGGAAAGTCCCAACCACCATCCTTAATAATGTATGCATCCTTTGCATCCCAAGATAATCCAGTAGATGATAAAGTCTTGAAAGGCAAAAAGTCACAAAAACATTGTCCATATGACAAATAATAATCTAGCCATAGAGAAGTTAGAGAGCCATCACCAATGCAAGATACAAACATACCTCTACACCAATCTTGACTATGAAAAATCTTTCGCCATAACCAAAAAGATACCAAAGGTAGCCTATAAAAAATGATCTCCCTCTGAGCAATACAGAATGCACCTAAGCTAACCAAACTGAGGATCTGTTTGAAAGTAGCCTCCAAATATGCTTGAGAATAGCTGCTCTATTTCAAGTCTTAACCCTTTTAATCCCAAGTCCACCCTCCTGCAGAGGATAGAAAACTAAAGCCCAAGCCGCTTTTACCCCTAAAAGGGAAGTAGATGAACTGTTCTAGAGAAAGGCAATTAACATGCCCTCAATCTCCTAATAATAGAACAAGAAAGGATAAACATAGTAGACCAATATTCCTGGGATGGAAAAGAGAACATATTTGATCAGTTGCAAACGACCAACATATGTAAGAGATGTCGAGGTCTATAACCTGATCTTCGAGAGAATCCGCTCAACCAAAGCCATGCAGTCACTATGTTTTAACTGGGTAGTAATAAAAGGAACCCCCAAGTATCTGATCGGCAAGGAGCCCAACCTGAAACCTAAGAGATCCAAACGAGATGCTTTCAAATCATCATCTATACTTGATATGAAAACATGGCTCTTCTTTAGGTTGTTCATCAGCCTTGATAACACAACAAAGTCATCCAGAGCCCTCCTCACAACACCCACTGAATCTGTGTTTGCCTAACAGAATATCATAAGGTCATCAACAAAGCATAAATGAGTAATACTCTCGTGTTGACACCTCAAGTGATAGTGGTATCTCTAGTTCTGGGTAGCCTTTCTAAGAATACCACCAAGACTTTCATAGCCAGCACAAAGAAAGTCAACTACGCGTTCGCTTTGGTTGCGAGACAGCTTGAGGGCATACAACATGTGCCAAAGATGACTAAACTATCACAATTCTCTAGGTTATTCAAAGACAAATCCACTTTAAAAGTCAATGAAAACATCAAACAAGATTGGAAGCTTCTGGTATTGATAAAAAAATAAATTAGATGGTTTGAGAGATCCAGTCACTAGTGAAAAATACCCGAGGTGGATAAATCTATCATTGGTGACTTTCTTCACGAATCTCGAATTCAAAATGGAAACTTCACAAGCTGCTGAACTAAATAAGAGAGAAAAAAATTAACAATGAGGACGAGCTGAGAGAACAACTGGAAAAGCTCTAGGTAGAATTGGGCACCAATAAAGCCCTCAGGATCTCCCTCGAGGAATAACTCTTCACTGAAGAGAAACTGAGGAAGTTTGTCGAGTAACAATTGATAGAAAAAGACAAAATAGTCATGTCTTTAGAGAAGCAGCTGAGAGAGGGAAAAGTGGCTAGCAACCGAGTTGAGAAAGAGCGAGGAGAATTGGGAAAAAGTTGGATGCAAAACAACACCGAATTTAAGACATTGAAAGCCAATTTCAATGATTGCCAAGAAAGAGCTGATATGTCTTCAAGGGTCCAAACAGAATTAGAAAGCCGGATTGAACAATATGAGCAGTTATACAAAGAACATGTGATGCTTGAAAGTGAGTTGGCTGAAGAAAAAGCCAAAGAAAAAGTTGTTGGGAATTCCAAGATTGATAAGAACAACCTGTTAAAGAGAGAGCTCGATAATGAAAAAATCAGGGCAAAACATTTAGAGGAGAAAAATGGGTTGTTGGAGCACCATAATCAGATGATTGATACCAAGAATAATCAACTGGATAGGAGCAACATGTTGCTCTTAGAAAAGATGAGTAACATGGATGAGCATATTGATTGAGCTTTTATCCATGCTCGAAGAATTCATCTCAATGCTCAACAAGTTGGGAGAGTTCTTCACTGATATCAACCAAGTATAGTTGAAAATGGTGCTTTTCTTAGGAATATGGGAAACAAAGGCTTTATTTTCCCCCCTGTAGACGATGATGAATGAACTGATCCTCAAATGTAAAAGCTTTCACTGAACATTAATGAAAAGGGCTTGGACCTAATCTTCTCATCAACATTTTGTATTGATGAGTATAAATTTATTAGGAATTGGCTCAAATCAAATTGCCTCGATAATTATAAAAGGATCAGAAATCTTACCCAAATGATGACATATATCAGTCCAGAAATTTGGCTAATCCACATCCAAACATGTATCATCATGCATAATTATACATTCATATGCAATTGTGTTTATGAATTTCAAAATGTGCCCAATAGGTATTTGAAATATAGGTCCCCCTACTAAAATCTATAATACCAGGCTTCGTAAAAGGATGTAAAATGAAGAAAGGGTTGACTACCAAAAAGAGCTGGATGATGTTAAGAATAACATGGCTCGGGTGACTAGTTTACTCGACCAACTCTTGCGAGCATAGTTAGGGGAAGGGACATCCAGTCATCATTTGAATTTGTTATCGCCGTTAGCAGCTCTAGTTATCATTGACCAACAAAACTTGGAAACAAATCCTACCACTAGACCACAAGGAATAACAAGAAATTCAATGACTTACCCAATTATGCCTGCTCAAGTACCGACCATAATAGATCTAACTATGAGGGAATTCCATGGGGTTAAATCTTTTGGTGACCCTAAACAAGATAAGTGGGTTGCTTGGGAGGAGAGGTTTAGAGTTGTTAAGGGATTTGATGTCTGTGACTTGGTTAGAGCAGTTGAGATATGCCTAGTACTAAATGTAATGATACCTAAAGAGTTTAGAGTACCAGAATTTGTCAAGTACACAGAGTTAGAATGCCCTAATACATACCTAAGGTCATATTATAATAAAATGATGGAGGTCATATATAATGACAAGTTGCTCATCCATTTCTTCCAAGACAGCTTGACTGGTTTCGTCTTAAATTGGTATATGACTTTAGATAATACAAGGCAATACAAATTCAATATTGATATCATTTTAGACTGGACAAGTTTAATAGTGATGGAGAAGGGCAATAAAGAAATAGTGAGGGGGTATGCTTATAGATGGAAAAACAAGGCAATGCATGTATAATTGTCTTTGTTAGAAAAAGAAATGGTGACTTTAGTCGCCAATACTTTCAAATCTCCATACTATGAGTACCTGATGGGTAGCTTTACCCAACACTTTTATGATGTCATGGTTATTATTGGGAGAATAAAGTAAGGGATAAGAGCCGACAGAATATCAGAACCCACTAAGAAGGAAGGGTTTACTAGGAGGAAAAAAGATGTTGAGGTAAGCAATATAGAAGAAGGGTACATGGGTAAAAAGGATTTCCAAACCCAAAGCTATCACATCCAAACCTATTAAGCCTTGTCTCTTAAAGTACACAATATCAGCTTTGCCAAGTCTTTTATAGTAAATCAGCCTACCAACCCATAAAAAAACCAAACTGAAAACAACCCAAAAAGAACATACCAAAGAAACCAAGAACAACTCCCACCTTTACCAATACCTCTAGGGAAAATGTATGCAAAACGGTTAAGTATAGGTCATGTGACCCCTCTTCCTTTTCCACCATTTAAACCTCCCTTTCCAAGTTGGTATAAGTCAGAATTGACCTATCACTACCATGCTAGAAATCTTAGCCACATCATACACTTGCTCAGCATTTAAGAAGAAGCTCTTGCAATTATTCAAGGCAGGGTGAATAACTTTTAAAGATACCCCAACATCAATTTCAACCCTTTACCCAATCATGCTTCTAGTAGTGGAGGAGTAAACATTGTGGAGTATGAAGGGAAGAAAAAGCAAGTTTTAAGGGTAAACATGGATAAGCTATAAGACATGTTGTTGTAAGCCGAGTATTTTCCAGTAAAAAATGGATCAGGTCCAAAAAAGGATGATGGTTTTGGTAGGTTCCACAAAGCGATGGGACATAACATTGAGGGATGTGAGGAGTTTTAGCAGAAGGTGATATAATTGATAACTTTTGATCCTTTACAAATAAAGAAGGAGGAAGAGGATGATGTGTGGGCATGATAAGTTTATTAGGGAAGAAAGTAGAAGTGTGTAGGATCCACCGTACTGAGAGTGGTCCACTAAAACTTGTTTTGACAAGAGCTACCTTTTGAGGAAAAGTTGTTGACCATACACATTTTTTATTCTTCTGATTCTAGAAAAACCAAAGCAAACACCCATCAAGATGGATTGAAACTCCTTTAAATAGTGTTTTTTATTGCTTAAATCTCTTTCAAAACAACTTTGTAATGGCTATAAAGTGAAGAAAATGGTTTTTATGATGGTTTTTTTAGTGGTTTGATGAAAAATTTGGGTCTAATGTATGGTGTACATGGTAGAATAAGTGAAGGGTAGTTTATGTTCTTATATAAGCCTTGGCTCATTAATGAAGCTCAATTATCTTTAGCTTTTTATGCCACTATTTGAACATATAATGGCCTTAAACTGCTGGTTAATAACTTTATTTGATTGATTAAGTCATCTCTTTAGGTCTAGGTATATGATATGACCCATCACTTTATTGGACTAAAAAAGGATAGGTCAAACCTTAAGAAGTCTAATTGACTTAACTACCCCATAACATACTAGTCTTCAGATTAAACCTAAGGTTTCCACATAGCCTAACATAATAACACACTCGAGTAGAGGGACAAACCAACTCCAAAACACAAGTTAGAATAGGAAGGGCGTAACCCAAAATTATTCTATCCACTCTCTCTATAGTTGATATCAAGCGTTAAATGCTCTCATGTCCTCCTATTATAATTAGGCTCATAGATTGGTGTTAGGGATGCCCATAGCCAGTGGATAACCCATATGATATCATTTCTTTACTCAATAGTGAATCACCAACCACAAGAATGTTATCCTAAGTAATTACAACTAATGTAGGTTTCATATTATTTTCCCCTCACTTTATCCTTAATTCCATGCAAGTTGGCATGATTTATGGCTATATAAATATCCATGAATCACCGGGTAAGGCAAGTTCCAATAACATATTTCTTAGTGCATATTTTTCCTCTTCGTAATTACATATCATTACGACCCTATTTGGGGTTGCGTTTGCACCAGAATTTTAGTAAATTTTGAAATTTCTTTCTTCAAATTAATTTTTTTATGTATTTTTAGATCGTTTTGATGTGCTAGTGTCAAAAATAAATTAAAAAAATACAAAAATATATTATTTTGATGAATTTCCAAACAAAAAACAATTTAAAAAGCAACCTCAACCACACTTCCATATCTCCTTTAAATTTAGCAAACAAATATACTACACAACTTGAAAGGCTTTATTCCTTTTATATTTGTGATAACTTAAGTATTTGAGGATCTTTCACGCTAAAAAATAATTCAGCTCGTAGGGTCTCAACCGTTGGGAGCTCTCCATTAGTATCGAGCACCCAGTCTGAGGAGTTCATTGCCTTGAAACAACAATATCAACAACTCTCGACGAATTATGATGAGCTCCGTCAAATAGTCATGGAGATGAGATCAAAGATGGGTGATGATACTTGTGTAGCTCCTTTTTGGCCGTACGGTCCCGGGTACAACCGGCCTCCTCCTCCTCCTCCAGCTCCGCCGCTATTTTAGTTTAATTTTGTTTTTTAAACACATTAAATTTGTTATGAATATTTGGATGAATATTATTTAACATTATTTTTATATTTTTAATGTTTAATCCAATTTTATTTGTTTATTAAGCTTTTTTACTATTAATTAATTTTTTTTATATTTTAAATACATATCGACGACTTTACCGACGGATAATTTCCATCGGTATTTCACAGAGAGTTGCCAAACAATTACCACCCATGCCATAATTACCGACGGATATATTCCGTCGGTGATTAAATACATATGGATTTATCGACGGATAATTTCCATCGGTATTTCATAGAGAGTTGCCATAGCAATTACCACCGATGCCATAATTACCGACAGATTATCCGTCGGTAATTACCATTGAAAATTCAGACGGATTTAGTCCGTCGGTAATGTTCTCGCGGGAATTTTTTTTTTGGCGCGTGTATCCATCTGTAAGACCGTTGGTGGGTGGTTTTTTTTATTTGCGACATAATTAGCGACGGAAAGGGGAGTTACCGACGACCATTATACCGACGGACGTGTTCCGTCGGTAATTTTTTACTGACAGAGTTCATTCCTGTCACCGATAGAATTAGTTCGTTGGTAAAACTGTTTAATGATGTAGCATAGAAGAGTTCATGAAGGAGTTTCACTCCAATAAGGAAGTGGTTTTTGGCAGTAAGCTTTATTGTTCTGCAACTGAGTTTTTACTTGTTAGAAGTAGGAGGGAAATGTGGGCAGCCATTGGAGATAAGAAAAGAAAATTTCAATGGCTGAAATTAATGTTTGAGAGGAGGTCAAACATAAAACCTTGGTGTAAGTGTAAATCTGCTATAATGTACTTACACTTATTTATATTCTATTTCTTAGCAATTGAAGTTGATTGTGTTTTCATATGTTTTTTTTGCAGTATTACATGAATTTCATATTTCAAGTGAAGAGTGGTTGGATTGTATATAACACTGATTCTGTCAACATATTGTAATGATCCATGAACATATTTTGGTGTTGTGTGTTTTGGCAGTTACAAGAGCACAATATGGATCCTTATGTTGATTTGCACTTCATGAGCTGCTGCTGCTGCTGCTGCTGTGTTGTTATAATATGGTTCAATGTACAGGATTAGTCATTGTTGTTTTTTCACATTTCTAATTTGAAACGTATATTATGTTAATGTATTGCATTTTATTTGTATCTGTTGGATAATGGTTCCTGTTGGAGGGTTGAAAAATATGTCAGAATGCTTCCTATTAGAAGCTGGAATTATAGGTGTTGAATGTGGTTAGAATGGCTGTAAACATTTGGGTTGTGTTTGCTGTTGCAATCTGGAATTGGATATTGGAATTTGTAAGTTTGAATGGTTGTTAACATGTTGATTGTTAGCTTTGAGAGTTTGGAATTGTTGGTGTAAAGTTGGTTTGAATGGCTGTTAAAAGCTGGCATTTGTACATTTGTTTCTTCATGTCTTGCATTGCCTATTTAAAGCACAATTTCAATTGCAGCACATTCATTTAAGCCGCCAACATATAACAAGCATTGCCACTTGAATTGCACTATTTTAAGAAGGTTAGTTGCCGGTTTTGAGGTTATATAATAAATCAATTTTATGTACCTCATTCCTCCTCAATTAATTGCTCTTATTGTTGCAAACTTAACTAAATTCATTATTGATAAGTGTGCTTGTGATGCATGCAATATTGTATTCATTAATTATTACTAAAAAATCTACGATAATTTGGGAATGCTTTATAGTTATTGTTTTGGTTTAAGTTTAGGTCGCATGAAATTTTAATATTCAAAACAGATTCTCTATGTACATGTATTTATGGAAATTTCATGGGTGAAAATTATATTGTGTTGTAGATATGGATGCAAATTGGTTTAATGATCTATTTGATGACGAGTATGACAATGCTATGAATAATATTGTTCAGTATGTGTCAAATGGTTTGGTGGTACAAGTACTGGATGTGGTTTTGGATGTAGTAGCGGTGCTGGTAATGGGAACAATACAGATGACGACGACGACGACGACGACGATGCAAATAAACACGATGATGATGAGGAAGATGATTTGTTTTCGCTTAGAGAGTGTGATTGCAATAAATTATTATTATGCACAGCTGGAGCACTGACTTTGTATTATAATAATTATATTTACAAAGAACCATGTATGGTTTCATACAACACAGGAATGAGATGGTTAAATGAAATTTTAAATGGGCATTGGGTACGTTGTGTTAACATGTTTTGGATGAATGCAAACGCATTACAGAGTTTGTGTGTTGATTTGGGAACACTGTATGGGCTAAAGTAGTCTAGAAAGATGAGTGTTATTGAGAAGGTAAGCATGTTTCTTTATACTTTAGCTTTAGGAGCTTCAAACAGGAAAGTTCATGAGAGATTTCAACATTCAGGTGAAACCGTAAGCAGATATTTCAACGAAGTTCTTAGGTCGGTGTGCTTGCTAGCTATTGATCTTATCAAATCAGTAGATCCAGAATTCTCAACAACACCAATGGAAATTGCAATGAATCCAAGGTATATGCCACAATTCAAGGTGAAAAATACTTTATCTAAGTTGTTAAATAATTGAAAAGGTTACAAACAAATATTTATAGTACATTTAAATTGATTCGTAAACTAATTTTTTTTTGTAGAATTGTATTGGAGTGATTGATGGAACACATGCACATGCTTGTGTATCACAAGAAAATCAAATACCATTTATTGGTAGAAAAGGTGTACTTGCTCAAAATATAATGACAACATGTAGCTTTGATATGCAATTTACATTTGTTTGGGCTGGATGGGAAGGTAGTGCACACAATACAAGAATATTTCTTGAGGCGATTGACAATCTAAATATAAGATTTCTGAAGCCACTAGAAGGTATTGAGACATAAAAAATTGGGGGTGTTGTTCAATTTGAATAATTTTATTTTTTGTCTGAAATAGGAAATAAGTTTTGAACTATCATTATCTTGATGCGGGGAAGTATTATCTCCTTGATTCGGGATATCCAAATGAGTACGGTTACTTGGGGCCATATAGAGGTGAGAGATATCATCTTCCATAATTTCATCGAAAAGGACAACTGCAAAGTCAGGAAGAAATATTCAACTGTGTCCATTCATTGTTACGATGTGTAATAGAACATACATTTGAAGTTTGGAAGAAAAGGTGGAGAATCTTGCAAAACATGCCTGTATTTCCTTGCAAAACACAAGTTCAAATTGTTGTCGCATCAATGACACTGCATAAATACATTCGAAGGAAGTCGATCCAAGATGTTGCATTTAACGAGTTTGATCACCATCCTGATTTTGTTCCTACTGATACTTTAACCAATGTGGTTCCATAATCATAAACACCTGGGCATTAGAGGGCTTCGCGTATGGATTATGTTCGTGATGACAATGCAACAAGTTTGATGGGGAAATAATATTCATTTTTTTAATAAAAATGAATATTTTTTATGCCGATTATTGTTCGTACTAAATGTTATTTTTCCTATTAAAACAAATAATAAATTAATTTATGTCCTTTTTAGTCATTTTATATACAACATCAATCCTAACCACAATTTTAACCAAACATATCATGCAATGATTTTTAGCAAAAAAAAGTCAAACCACAATTTTAACCAAACACACATTTTATATGAACCAACCACAATAAAAATAATTTTTTTAAAATTACTTTGTTCAAACCACAACCATAACATTTACCACAAAAATAAACACTCTTAGAGTATGAGATGAGGCCAGCTTTCAACTGCCATGAATATTTTCTAGTAATTCCTTAACTTATACTGCATATAGTTTAATTAATTAATTGGAATAGAGAGCATGTATCCCATCAATATCATCCTGGGAGAGATCTCTTTTCTTGCTTCCACGTTCTGTCGTTGGATACATGATGGCTTCGGGATGATCTTTACTATGATAAAGGCCAAGCAGATGTCCTATTTCATGAACAGTAACGGTTTCCAGGTCAATTTGATCCATTGCGGGGTCAGTGCTCCAGTTCTCGTCTGCATCGTAATGGAGACGGCCGTCTTGTGGATAAAAAGCATGAGCCAGTATATTCCCTGGTCCATCAAAAGGAGCCTGGTCCCCATGATCGCCGCTGTAGAACGCAATTACAATATCTGCTGATGCACCGTCAGTCGCCTCCTGGAAAGTGAATGGAGAAACCTTTGCCCATGTTTTGAAAGCGTTTGAGCAGACCGACCTCAAGGTGTCCGAACCAACAACTTGGACACCCGAGCCAAATCTGTAGGTCAGAGCATACTTGGAAGGTGGCCACTTTTGTGCCCCGAAATCATAATGAGCAACCATGTGGACCTTCTTGTGTTTTGATTTAGTGCTGTTCGGTTTTGTGTTGATGATATCAGGCATTCCACATCGTGGAATCATCATTTGCTGTATGGTACTAGAGTCAAGGTTACCAGTAACATTCAGATGAAAATATTTCTGGTATGTTTTGAGTGCTAGCTCCAAGTGGTCATCAAAATCACTGCTTGTGAGAGTGATATCACTTGGGTAGTACCCAAACTTTTTGAGGTATTGTTTGAGCTCAATAAGCCCTTCCACAGTTTGGCCCTTCTGAATCCCCTCCAGCCCTTGAAGGAAGCTGCTAAAAGATTGCCGATGCTCGGGTTTCAAAGTTCTTGCCTGACCTCTGAAGGACTGGATAGAAAAGATTATAACGAGGATTGCTGATAAAAGATGGGAAAGTTTAGGAGCCATATTGTATGTTGTTTCGGAGAATGGCTTCAGACGTGGGTTGTGGCTTTCAATTCTAGTATCGGATGGCTATTTATAGACATATAGTATGTTGTATTTGCATTAGGACTACAGAATATGTGTTGAGATTTACTACTGTCCTTATTTTTGTTACTTCTGATTGCTTATTTTCAAATATTAATTATTTAGACTACATTTGTCCTTCAAGCATCTAATTTATTTATTTTCTTTCATAGTAATCGATGAAATTACTATCTAAATATTTTTAACTTTCATTTATATGGTTATTATTAGATATCATTATCCAACAAAATTAACAACCTTGAGGGGTAACTTAACTAGTCAGGTCTTAGGTTTGCTCCCCAATGGTCATGAGTTCGAGTCCCTTCAGGGCCACTAGAGGCTTACATGGTCGTTAACTTCAGGGCCCGTGGGATTAGTCGAGGTACGCGCAAGCTGACCCGGACATTCATGTTAATAAAAAAAAGAAAGTACATCTCTCTTTTATGTCTCATAAATTTAAATTATTAAATGATTAATCCTAAATTGAATCAAAGTTTTATTTATCATTTCAATAATTGTTTTTTGTCATTGTTAGTCTTGAATGATTAAACATAGTATATTCTTTTAATATATCTTTTTATTTAATTCTTTTAAATAATGCTGCTGAGAAGGAGCACTCAAAAAATAGATGATTATGGGTTTCCATATGTAAACCATACAAGATACATATCACAAAGGTGATGATCTGAAAAGTCTGTAGTCTGCTCATAGTGTTGGAAAATTAGCTAGCAATCGAGTTGAGAAAGAGCGAGGAGAATTGGGAACAAGTTGGATGCAAACCAACATCGAATTTGAGACATTGAAAGCCAATTTCAATGATTGCCAAGAAAGAGCTGATATGTCTTCAAGGGTCCAAAAAAAATTAGAAAGCCAGATTGAACAATATGAGCAGTTATACAAAGAACATGTGATGCTTGAAAGTGAGTTGGCTGAAGCAAAAGCCAAAGAAAAAGCTGTTGGGAATTCCAAGATTGATAAGATCAACTTGTTAAAAAGAGCTTGATAACGAAAAATCAGGGCAAAACATTTAGAGGAGAAAAATAGGTTGTTGGAGCACCATAATCAGATGATTGATACCAAGAATAATCAACTGAATAGTAGCAACATGTTGCTCTTAGAAAAGATGAGTAACATGGATGAGCATATTGACTGAGCTTCTATCCATGCTCGAAGAATTCATCTCAATGCTCAACAAGTTGGGAGAGATCTTCACTGATATCAACAAAGTATAGCTGAAACAAGTGCTTTTCTTAGGAATATAGGAAACAAAAGCTTTGTTTTCCCCCTGTAGATGATGATGAATGAACTGATCCTCAAATGTAAAAACTTTCACTGAACATTAATGAAAAGGGCTTGGACCTAATCTTCTCATCATCATTTTGTATTGATGAGTATAAATATTAGGAATTGGCTCAAATCAAATTGCCTCGATAATTATAAAAGGATCATAAATCTTACCCAAATGATGGCATATATCAGTTCAGAAATTTGGCTAATCCATATCCAAACATGTATCATCATGCATAATTATACATTTATATGCACTTGTGTTTATGAATTTCAAAATATGCCCAATAGGTATTCGAAATATTGGTCCCCCTATTAAAATCGACAATACTAAGCTTTGTAAAAGGATGGAAAATGACGAAAGGGTTCACTACCAAAAAGAGCTGGATGATGTTAAGAATAACATGGCTCGGGTGACTAGTTTACTCGACCAACTCTTGCGAGCGTAGTTAGGGGAAGGGACATCCAGTCAGCATCCGAATTTGTTATCCCCATTAGTAGCTCTAGTTATCATTGACCCACCAAATTTGGAAACAAATCCTACCACTAGACCACAAGGAATAACAAGAAATTCAATGACTTACCCAATTATGCCTTCTTAAATACCGACCATAATAGATCTAATTATAAGGGAATACCATGGGGTTAAATCTTTTGGTCACCCTAAACAAGATAAGTGGGTTGCCTGGGAGGAGAGGTTTAGAGTTGTTGAGGGATTTGACGTTTATGACTTTGTTAGAGCAGCTGAGATATGCCTAATACTAAATGTAATGATACCTAAGGAGCTTAGAGTACCAGAATTTGTCAAGTACACGGAGTTAGAATGCCCTAATACACACCTGAGGTCATATTACAACAAAATAATGGAGGTCATATATAATGACAAGTTGTTCATCCATTTCTTTAAAGACAGCTTGACTGGTTTCGTGTTAAATTGGTATATGACTTTAGATAATACAAGGGTTAAGAAATGGAGTGATCTTGTTGATGCTTTCTTAAGGCAATACAAATTCAATATTGACATCGCTTTAGAATGGACAAGTTTAATAGTGATGGAAAAGGGCAACAAAGAAATAGTGAGGGGGTATGCTCATAGATGGAAAAAAATAATGACTCTATTCGCCAATACTTTTAAATCTCCGTACTATGAGTACCTGATGGGTAGCTTTACCCAACACTTTTATGATGTTGTGGTTATTGTTGCGAGAATAGAGTAAGGGATAAGAGCCGATAGAATATCAGAACCCACTAAGAAGGAAGGGTTTACTAGGAGGAAAAAAGATGTTGAGGTAAGCAATATAGAAAAAAGGTACAAGGGTAAAAATGATTTCCAAACCCAAAGCTATCACATCCAAACCTATTAAGCCTTGTCCCCTAAAGTACACAATATCAGCTTTGCAAAGTCTTTTATAGTAAACCAGCCTACCAACCCATCAAAAAACCAAACTGAAAACAACCCAAAAAGAACATACCGAAGAAACCAAGAACAACTCCCACCTTTACCAATGCCCCTAGGGGAAATGTATAAGTTAGAATTGACCTACGAGTACCATGCTAGAAATCCTAGCCACATCATACACTTGCTCAACATTCAAGAAGAAGCTCTTGCAATTATTCAAAGCAGGGTGAATAACTTTTAAAGATACCCCAACGTCAATTTCAATCCTTTGCCCAATCATGCTTCTAGTAGTGGAGGAGTAAACATTGTGGAGTATGAAGGGAAGAAAAAACAAGTTTTAAGGGTAAACATGGATAGGCTATATGACATGTTGTTGTAATTCTAGTATTTTCCAGCGAAAAATGGATCAGGTCCAAAAAAGGATGATGGTTTTGGTAGGTTCCACAAAGCGATGGGACATAATATTGAGGGATGTGAGGAGTTTTAGCAGAAGGTGATATAATTGATGACTTTTGATCCTTTACAAATAGAGAAGGAGGAAGAGGATGATGTTGTTGGCATGATAAGTTTATTGGGGAAGAAAGTAGAAGTGTGAAGGATCCACCGTACTGAAAGTGGTCCACTAAAGCTTGTTTTGACAAGACCTATCTTTTGAGGAAAAGTTATTGACCATACACAATTTTTATTCTTTTGATTCTAGAAAAACCAAAGCAAACACCCATCAAGATGGATTGGAACTCCTTTAAATAGTGTTTTTTATTGCTTAAATCTCTTTCAAAACAACTTTGTAATTGCTATAAAGTGAAGAAAGTGGTTTTTATGATGACTTTTTTGGTGGTTTGATGACAAATTTGGGTTTAACTTATGGTTTACATGGTAGAATAAGTGAATGGTAGTTTATGTTCTTATATAAGCCTTGGCTCATTAATGAAGCTCAATTATCTTTAGCTTCTTGTGCCACTAGAACATTTAATGGCCTTAAACTGCCGATTAATTACTTTATTGGATTGATTAAGTCATCTCTTTAGGTCTAGGTATATGATATGACCCATCACTTTATTGGACTAAAAAAGGATGGGTCAAACCTTAAGAAGTCTAATTGACTTAACTACACCATAACATACTAGTCTTTAGATTAAACATAAGGTTTCCACATAACCCAATACGACAACACACTCGAGTAGAGGAGCAAACCAACTCCAAAACACAAGTTAGGATAGGAAAAGCCTAACCCAAAATTATTGACCCAAAATTATTGCATCCACTCTCTCTATAGTTGGTATTAAGCATTAAATGCTCTCATGTCCTCCTGTTATAATTAGGCTCATAAATTGGTGTTAGGGATGCCCATAGCCAGTGGATAACCCATATGATATCATTTCTTTACTCAATAGTGAATCACCAACCATAAGAATGTTATCCTAAGTAATTGCAACTAATGTATGTTTCATATTATTTTCCCCTCACTTTATCCTTAATTTCATGCAAGTTGGCATGATTTATGGCTATATAAATATCTATGAATCACCAGGTAAGGCAAGTTCCAATAACATATTTCTTAGTGCATATTTTTCCTCTTCGTAACTACATGTCATTACGACCCTGTTTGGGGTTGCGTTTGCACTATAATTTTAGTAAATTTTGAAATTTCTTTCTTCAAATTAATTTTTGTTATGTATTTTTAAATCGTTTTGATGTGCTGGTGTCAAAAATAAATTAAAAACAAATACAAAAATATATTATTTTAATGAATTTCCAAACGAAAAACAATTTAAAAAGCAACCTCAACCACACTTTCACATCTCCTTTAAATTTAGCAAACATATATACTACACGAACTTGAAAGGCTTTATTCCTTTTATATTTGTGATAACTTAAGTATTTGAGGATCTTTTACGCTAAAAAGTATTTGTCTTCGGGTATTCATGATTTCCAATGTTTTTCAACAATCTACTTCTAAATTTTCAGCCCATTTATTAATCTTGAAAAGGTCTTAATCTTGTGTGGTTTTCCTCACCCTCGTAAAAAAGAAAGTAAATTAACATGTCCTTTGCTCTTATATTTACACCTTAATAAACACGAATCCATCCTATGTCTTCCTCGTAAAAAGAACAATGCTAAATAAATTACAAAGTATTGATTTCTTGGAGAGAAAAATATGGTACCTGCATAATTAATGCCGAAAACATGTGAATAAATTAGAAAGAAAGGATTTTATATTAGCCATAGTTTCATATAAAAATGTGAATAGTTTTGTCTTTATTAAATTTCCGGAAGTATATTCAAAATAATCATCAAGTAAGTGGCCTTTGTTTCATAACCTAAAGCACCGGTCTTCTTATCAACAGCAGAAGCAATCCTTTTTTTTTTTTTTCTTTTTTTTTCTATTTATAGGCAAAATAGTACAAGGAACGCCTATGAAGAGGCAGCAGGAAATTGTAGCTAAAGGAGATTAAAAACAAATCACACTATATTACTATCAAAACTCATGCCACTGCTTCTGATGAAGTACTGCTTCTAAAGCGCAAGACTTCATCAGAAGCAGATACCAAGACCAATCAACTAGAGAAAATTCAATCCTATGGGAGCATCTTGGGTTTTCCTTTATGATGGGTATCGTATGTCCACAGCGTTACAACTGGAGTTTTGCTAGCTCCGCATCAAACAACTCATCACGTCGGTATTATGTATTCATCCTCGCCGGGCCAAGGCAAAAGTGTCGTCTTCATGATACCGATTTCTCTTATAAGGTATGGAAAATATCGGCATCAATTCCATCTCCATCTCCATCTCCATCTTTCCTTGCATCAAATTTTTTGTTTGATCTTTTGAGCCAGCAGTTTGGACCCAATGATGTAAGGGTAAATAATGATTCATGGTCATCAGCATGTGTATGGGATTTGGTATTCAGACTTCTTATGTTTACTCGTATCCTCGGACGAATCTTGATGTCTTGTCGATGCAGTCTGGCAACAGGAAGTCTATGGGTTTTGGCTGTAAATGGCGCCGAGAGAGCCCTACCATCAAAGGCAATATCGTCTTCAGTTTCATTATCGTTTGTCCTGTTTACCTTTTTTATTACGGACGAAATGGTTTGACCTTCGATTCCGGATCATTCTTTCTTGTTAGAAATTTGTCTTAGAAAACTTGGCGTTAAGAAATTAAAAGTAGAGTACACTTATTTTTAAATTTAAGATGATTGAAAATTATTTTTCTGACAAAAGTATTTTTACATAAAATATTAACTTGTCTAAAATAAATTATGAATAAATAATAAATTAATTTTAAATAACTCTTAATTAACATATTTTTTTAAAAATTAAAAGCACTCAATCTCACATTGGGCACAAAGAACACCAAAGTTTTTAGATGGGAAATGCCCTAATCTAAGTGGGCTTAGGGCATAATTCACACGCGCTCGCTAAGCTTGACTCGACATCGAGCTCAAGCTTGGGGCTTGGGCTTGTTATAAAATAATTTTTTGACCCATAAAAATTTAATTTTTGCCAACCCTTAAATAAATAATTTGAATAGTTTATTTTCAAAAATAAAAATATATGGTTTTTAAGGAAAAAAACTGTTCGGTTTTTTATTCTTTTTATGGTAGGTAATTTAGGTAAAATAGCAAGAAGTAATTTTGGTAATTATTAGAGTTAATTCCATATTAGTTTTTGTTCTAAAAATCGGTATAATAAGGAGTTGAAGAAGAGATGTTTTGTATAACTTGCAATAGTTTTTTTTTCTTTTTCTCCATAGTTTTTTCATCTTCCTTAACATGATCTTGCCTTGTTTTTACTTTATTCTAGAGCTTAGGTTCTAGTACTTTAAGAGTGATTCAGGGTCTTCTTATTTTTTTTACACTATCAGAAAATCAATGAATACAAATAGAAACACCAACGGAAAAAATACATCAGTATTTTGTGGTGATATTTACCGATCAAATTTTTTCAAGTGCTAACTCTGTTGATAAATACTGACGGAAATATATCATCGGTATATACCGAGGGAATCCCAGTTAGAATAAAAGGAATTAAAAAAACCAAACAGTACGATAATGTGTAAGTTTTTATAGATGCTTTTACCGATGGAATTACAGTTGAATTCAAACAGACAAGTCGTACAGTGACGTGTCACTTATACCGATATAAATGTCGACGGATTGATAGACGAAATAATTTTATCGGTAAATCCATCGGTAATATTTAATATATGACTTGACGCTTGACCCAGCTCTCCCCCTCCCCTATTTCTCTTTTTTTCAAAGCAGCCCCCCCACCATATCCCCTCTCATCTCAATACAACTCATTCTTCCGTAATTTTTCAGTTACAACAACACTCTATTTGACAGCATTCGTGTTCCGGTTGAAATTTTATTGGGGATTTTTCATCTTAAGTAAGCAAATCTATCCTTTTTTATTGCATATTTTTGTAGTATATGTATTTTGTTTGAATGTTTACTTGTTTTATTATTTTTTCTCAAACAAACTTGTTATATGGATTTATGAATTTGTACATGTTATGGTTTATTTTAGGTTCTGTAAAATTATATTTGTTTGCAAATTGTTGAAACTTATATCAAATTATCGACTTAGGTGTGTTGTAATAAAATAACTAATGACTTGTTTAACGACTCTATTTTATATTTTTTTAATTTTATTGTCGAGTTGTAATTTTTGTTAACGTGTACAAATTTGTATCTACATAGATAATTTATAATGAATTAAGAGAAGTATTAAAGTAGGTTGAATAATCTTGAGTTAAACCAATATTTTTGCAAATTTATTTAGTTAACATAGTTAATTAATACATGTTGTCATCATTATTTGATATAAGTTCGATGGACGTCATGGATGATCGTTCATGAATGTATCGAGATTCACCCCAAGGATTGCGGAGGATGGATTATTTTAATGGGTTTTAGGGTTTTATTAATTATGTAACATCTAATATGAGAAATATTAGTGGAGGCAGTATTAGGTGTTCATGCAAGAGGTGTAAAAATAAAAAGTTTCTCGATTCAGATGATGTAATGATACATCTTCTACACAAAGGGTTAATGGAGGAATACTTGTGTTGGTATGCACACGAAGAACCATTTGTTCCTCACGAGACCATGGTAGATAGGATGGTTGAGTCAACTTCTAGTGCTAGCAACGTGCATGGAGTTTTAAATGACAACAACAATCCTTTTTAAGACTATGGTTATGGAAACGATTATAATGAATCAAGGTCATGATGGTTAATGTCCAATTGTAGATGAAAAACCTAATGCAGACATTGCCAGATTTTTTTGATCTTTTGAAAGATTCTGACGAGCCATTATGGGATGGCTGCACAAATCACTGTAAATTATCGGTGTTGCACACGTGTTTACCATAAAATTGGATTATCGGTTGATAAGGCAGGTTATGACAGAATTGTCAAATGTGCGAGAAGTATTTTACCTGAAGGGAAGAGGCCAAAAGAAAATTTCTATGCTGCTAAGTCTATGATGAAACCCCTTGGTCTAGGATACCAGAAAATTAACATGTGTCCAAACTTTTGCATGCTATACTACCTTGAAAGTACTGAGCTAACCAAGTGCAGGACATGTGGGCATTCCCGTTATAAACCCAGAACTAGTAGGGGAAAGATTCTTGTTGCACAAAAAAAACTTAGATACTTGTCAATCACATCAAGATTACAGAGGTTATTCATGTCACTAAATACTGCTGAGCACATGACATGACACCAATCACATAATACGATGGATGAAGTGATGACACACCTTTCCAATGATGAAGCATGGAAACACTTTAATAATGTGCATCTTTACTTTTCAGTTGAATCAAGGAATGTGCGTTTTGAGTTAGGTATAGACAGAATCAATCCATCCGAATCATTTGCTACTCCTTTTTCTTGTTGACCGGTTATACTCACGATTTACAACTTGCCACGAGGGATATGTATGAGGTAGGAGTTCATGTTTTTATCTATATTCATACTTGCCACCAGGAATATAGATTTTTTGTCTTCAACTATTGATTGATGAGTTGACGTAGTTGTGGTCCTTCGGGGCTTTGAGTTATGATGTATCGATAAAACAAAATTTTCTTATGAAGGCAGCTTTAATGTGGACTATCAATGATTTTCCAGCTTATGGAATGGTTTCTGGTTCGAGCACGTATGGAAAACTAGCATGTCCATACTGCACAAAAAATTACTAGGCATTCACGCTAACAAACAACGATAAAATGTCTTTTTTTGACTGCCACCGATGTTTTTTTGCCAACGGATCACAGGTATAGAAAGAACAGAAAGGATTTTATTATTGACAGAGTTGAAAAGGATGTTCCACCCCCGTGTGTTTCTGGTGAAGAATTATATGACGTGGTGTCAGAGTACGGTGATATTGTGTTTGGTTTTCAATCCTGTAAGCAGAAGTTTTCGAGTTTTGGTTTGACCTACAATTGGGTAAAACAAAGTATTTTATAGAAGCTTTTTTATTAAAAGACCAATCTCCTCCGCCACAACCTTGATGTCATGCACATAGAAAAGAACGTGTTTGAGAATATTTTCAATACGGTCATGGACGTGAAGGGGAAGACAAAGGATAACATCAAGGCTATATTGAATATAGCTTTGTTATGTAACCGTAAAAATATGTAGTTGGTTTATGCTGGGTCATGGGTTGTAAGACCCAAAGCAAGCTTCGCTTTAGACAAGAATACACAACTATTAGTCTATCAATGGCTTAAGAGTTTGTGTTTTCCCGATGGACATGCCTCGAACATATCAAAGTTTGTTAATTTAGAGGATTGCAAATTGTATGGAATTAAGAGCCATGACTACCACGTGTTTATGCAAACATTAATTCCATTAGCTTATCGTATTTTATTGTCAAATGGGATATGAGATGCACTCACGGAGATCAATTATTTCTTTAGAGATATATGTTCCAACAAGTTGCAGGCACAACACATTGAGAAGCTTGAAATGAATATCGTCTAGACAATATGTAAACTTGAGATGATATTCCCTCCATCATTTTTTGACTCGATGGAGCATCTACCCATACATTTACCATATAAGGAAAAAATTGGAGGCTTAATTCAGTATAGATAGATGTATCCATTTGAGAGGTTAGAGATTACACATGCAATGCAATTAAAAAAGTATTTTCATTGTTTTTGTTAATTGAAAACATTCGTTTAATTCCATGCAAGTACCTTTTTAACCTTTAAAAAAAGGTTAAAAACAAAGTGTATGTTGAAATTTCAATATGTGAGGCCTATATTGTTGATGAGATCTCAAAATTTATCTCCTACTATTTTGAGCCTCATTTAAGAACAAGAATCAATCACGTTTCAAGGTATGATGATGGTGGTGAAGTGCCTTTAAGTGGGAACTTGTCAATATTCTCAAATTCTGAACGACCCGCACTAAAAAGTGTTGTTAGGGGAAGATATTTATCTGAAATAGAATTCAGATAAATATATAATTATATGCTATTTAACTACGATGAACTGAGACCTTTTATTCAATAAGTAGAATACTCAACTTTGTTATTAATAGACTATTTATCTCTTGTAATATCACAAACTTATACATTGTTAAATACCTCGTAGGCAACATCGTTAATATTTACTGTCTAATAACTCACAATAGATTGAATCTCAAATCTTTCGATTACAAGATGAATAATTTACCACGTGGTTCAAAAAACATGTAAGTACTATCACAAACTCATTATCAATCATGATACTTAATTTCGTTATAAAATTCTCGTTCACTATTCACTGTTGTACTTGATGTACCACGTTTATAAATTGGAAGGGAATGCTAGTGCTACATTGTCTTTACTAAGTTTAGGTCTTGAAAGATAGGTGAAGTGCTACAACATGTATTTTGTCAATTGATACGTGTTTTATATTAAAGAATATAGGCAGGGTAGAAATACATATGACAATGAGATTTATGTTAAGAGATCGACTTTTAGTGAGTTTGAAGTTGACTATTATAAGAAATTAAAAGAGATAATTGAATTGCAATATCATAGCAAGCATAATAGAGTATTTTTATTCAAATGTTATTGATATGACACCGCTGACTAAGGAATCAGAGTAAATCCCCATCATGGTTTAGTCGAAATTAACTCAAAAGCTAGACTCCGCAATGTCAACAATTTCTTTGTTTTTGCTAAGCAATGTTAGTAAGTTTATTACACATACACCCCTTCTTCAGAAAAGATTATTCAAGAGTTGATTGATTATCCGTATTGAAAACCAAACTCAGGGGTCGTGTCGAGGTTGTTTAAGATGAGAACGATGACTCAAATATGGGAGATGATGTTTTTCAAGTTAGTGAGTTAGTTGAACTATATCGAGTTGCTCTATCGATTGACTTATAAGAAAATTTAAATTTTCACGTCTTCAATAATATTTTTGTTAATATTGACGTTGAGGAGTTAAATGTTGTTCTCAGCTCCAACGGACAAGCACAAGTCCATGAAGATGATGGTAACAATGATATCAACGTAGAAGATTATGATGGAGCTGGCGACGAGTCAATTAAAGAAGAAGAAGACAATTCTGACTAATTATCAAAACATGGAACTGTAATGCCATAAATTATAATATAATATTTATTGATGAAATTATCTACAAAGAAGTATTTATTTTATTATTGTTATGTAAACTCGTATTATTGTGTTGTGCGTGCAACTTTCAATTTAAGTATTTGCAGGATGGATATATAGGAAATACAAATATAATCTGGCATCAGACACTGTTTAACTTGGATATACATTAAAACAATATTTTTTATTTTTAAAAAATTATTTTTGATATCAATAAATCAAAATATATAAAAAAAATTTAAAACTTTTTTTTTTCAAAACTTGCCCAAATTTCATTTGGAACACAATAAGAAACGAGAGGCTACCATCAAATGCAATATCGTATTCAGCTTCATTATCGTTTGTCCATTCCACCACGAACCAAATGGTTTGCCCTCCGATTCAGGGTGATGCATCTTTCAGTCAGCATTAAGGCTCGGTAATTATATTTCCTATGATTAAGAAACTTTTGGATCTATTCCCACTCCATAAAGATTTTATTGTTATTAAACTTCTTCAATCTTTATATTTTCTCTTGAAGTGAAAGCTAAGGATATCTACAAATAAAAGAAATTCCGAACCTAACAAAAAATTGAAGTGTACATTAAACTTATAATTGAATTTGGCCTTGTTGCTTAAATTCTGATTCTTTATATATGATTTTATTGATATTTTATTGCAAAATAGATTATTACATCTCATCATTTTATATATCATCATTAATTCTTTTTATTAAAAAGAATATTTTACGGCCAATTTATTTCATGACAATGAATGAATTTATTTAACATATTAACGATTTTTACTTTATTGAAAATATATTTTAATAAAAAAATTTAATAGATAGTTATGATGTTATATTATTATGAAATATAAATATAAATAAAAAAACTCAAAGAAGGTAAGTTTTATCACTCAACAAATTTAAAATGGATAAAAATAACAATTGGAGTGTGAATAGCTAGTGCTTTCATTCTTTTTATGAGAATTATGGTGTACTTTGAATTGGTTTCAAAATCTAATGTAGAAACTCCCTTCATACTATGAAATAATTTGTCTTTGTCAATTGAATATAAAATTAAAAAATAGCAAAAGATATTACCTTTGGAAACTAAGAGGATAATCTTTAGAGAAGTCCCCCTTCCCTCTCATCAAATTATATTAAAAAATTATGGAATCAAATTTTAATATCTTTTATAGAATTTGATAGGGAATTAGGGCCCATCTTCAAGATAGAGATTAAAGAGAAAATCATTCTTAAAAAATGAATATCTCCACTTTAGAAATAAGTGTTTTGATTTATATCTCCTCTTGATATCTATTTTTCTCTGTAAAATAAAAATTAGTATTCATTAGTTACTACTGAAGTAACACATGAAATATTTTAGTGAATTAGATCAATTAATCTAAATTTCTATATTTAAATATTGCACTTGACCCGATTGCAATTGTGATTTGATTTCAGTATAATTGACGAAACCCAAATGTGCTCATTAATTGTTAACATCGAAAGTTTAAAAAAGTTGAATGTGTTAAAATCACTCGAAACCTATATAAATAGATACATATGATTAAAATGAAAAAACGAAGAGACACAAAATATTTATAATTCTTCCAAATAAGTTTTATTTAATTCAACAATTTGTTTAACAATACTAATGATGTTGTTGAGTAGGATTATAGTTGATAATAATAAATAATTGATGAAATCTTCATGTTAAAACAATACTAATGACGAGAGGGAAGATTGAAAAACAGAGAGGAATTGTTTTGAGATATAGAGACGAGAAAAGAGAGAAAATAGAGTAGAAGAGAGAAGAACCTCCACCGTCTGCCTTCTTCAATATTGCCGCCATGAGAACCGCCTTGAGCCACTGTCGACAGCAGCTCTGTAAACCCCCGGTTATAATTTTTCTGGGTATTTAAAAGATGAGAAATTTAACCAATAGTAAAAGGGGTTAAATTAAATTAAAGAAACCTAAATCAAGATAAAAATAGTGAAATTAATGAAATGAAAAGTCAATATAGTACTAAATTATTGAAAAGAAAAACATTTGTGAGGACAAAATGAATATGTAAAATCAAGAGAGGTCAATATTCAAATAACAGAAGGTTGGGAGTTTATGTACAAATGATAAAAAGGGGTGGGGATAAATGTGCAATTAACAAGATGTTAGAACTATAAATATCATTCTATTTTCTCTCTTGGAGGAACTGACAAGAGTAAGAGAGAGTTTAGAGAGAGGCTGGACAGAAGACATATTGATGGCAGAACATCCGACAGCTATAACTCCACCTTCCACCGTTGGATCAGAACGATATTCAGATATATTATTCTCATCCATGTCATGTACATTTTCACTATAGGGATTTTCTATATGAGTCTCCGGTTGAGAGATATCGAGGGGGGAAATATCTGGGAAAATACACTTCTGGACAATCTTCTTTGCTGTCTGTTTTCTCCTTCGGCCACTGTTGGATTAGGCTATAATTTGGATATGTTGTTCTTCCTGATTCTGTCTAGACTCTGAACGGTGGAGATCTGAAACAAACATTCGGTATAGAAGTTGTGCATCTCACACAGTAGGTCTGCAAGTTTGAAGTCAGTTCGGTTAAACCCATATTTCTAGAAATCGCACCATTTGATGAAGTTAATATTTGGATATGTTATACTCATAATAATGCATTATAACTTGACAGTATGGATTGTTTGGAATATTATTCGTTTGTTATTTATGGTTGATTGAAACTGTTTTCAAGGATTGTGTTTAGAAGAATATTGTTCGGAAAGTTTGTAAAATCGATAAGAATGTTTTATTTTGATGTTAAGAGGGAAGATTGAAATAAATAAGGTAAATTGGCTCTTAAAAAGATATTTTTTTGACACTCTTAAATGATATGTGATATGGCCAGGGGTTGAGATAAAAGAGAAAAAGTTAAATTATGGATGTTGTGTGTAAATGGAAAGGTTGATGAATCTTGACAGATTCGTCTCCTGACTTTTAAAGAGAATTTGAGTAGGAGGATGAGAGAATTAGGATCAAGTTTCTTCATAGTAATTGTAGTTTTGGATGTTAGCTAACTAAGAAAAATTGGTCTTGCTCAATATGGAGCTGTAGAACCCTAGCTATGGGTCATCAACTGAGATTGGGTCCTGATAGACCCTGTAGGGTAGTGTTTGTTGATGAGCAATTTTGACTATTTCAGAGGCAGAACTGGGTTCTCCTTACTCAGAGAACTTGTAGCCTCGTGTATTAGCTTTCCAACGAGACTAATCTCGCTTGAAACAGAGTTCTATAACTTTAGATATAGTTAAAAATATGATGAGTGTTCAGACAATGACAGTTGGACAATAACAGTTCAATATCTAGACAGTAACAGTTAGATAGTAACAATTGGAAATTTGACAGTAACAGTTCAAAGTTAGACAGTAATAATAAACTTTGACGTGAATACTATATAAAAGAATTGAGTCATACGAACACTTGCACATTGAGATACTAACTCTAAAAATATACATGATATATGTATGTATGTTATTATGAGGAAATGAACATGCATAAAAAGTAACATATGAGTAATGGATGATTATGGATTCTCTGTAATATTGGACTGAAGGAATGATAACTATGGTTGGATAAAGGATGACAACATTAATGGGTGTAATGAGAAAAACATGAGATATAAAGAAAGAAATGATTGAAAGAAAGATTTATTAGCTATTGATATGATTATTATAAAACATATCCTTGAATGAGGAAAATTTATGAGATGAGTTTGTGACTATAGGAAGGACCACCTGTGTGGTGCAACAGCAGCAACATGGGAGCACAAGTAGAGCTTCTACTGCAGGTAGGTGACTTTCACCTTCCTTTTAAATAATGTTGAATAATGAAAATACTTTATCATGAATATTACTGTATTGTGTTAATTCATATACCAGATTGTCAAATGCTTAAATGTAAACAATTTATTAGCTTCGGCTAATGGCATTCGAAGGGATGACCGGGACAAACGAGTGATTAGCTTTGGCTAATGGCATCCGATAGGATGGCCGGGACAAACGAATGATTAGCTTTGGCTAAACAAATGAATGATTAGCTTTGGCTAATGGCATTCGATGGGATGACTGGGACAAACGAATGATTAGCTTTAGCTAATTGCATCCGAAGGGATGGCCGGGACAAATGAATAATTAGCTTTGGCTAATTGCATCTGAAAGGATGACTGGGACAAACAATTGATTAGCTTTGGCTAATGGCATCCGAATGGATGACGGGGAAAATTGAATGATTAGTTTTGGCTAATGGCATCCGAATGGACGACCGGGACAAATGGTTGATTAGCTTTGGCTGATGGCATTCGAAGGGGATGGCCGGGGTGAGTGAACAGTTAACCTCGACAAATGATGTCTTAAAAGAATGGCTGGATTTAAATTTAAGATTATGGTTGATTGTAAGAATTGGTGCATATATATGTACTGCAAGTTGTGTATACCAAGAACATGAAGGAACTACAAATGTCACGCTTCAAACATGAGATAATGTTAATGCTTCATTAAATTGCCAGACCATTTTCTTCTTATTATTATTATTAAGTAATTGCATTCTTGTAAATGTTTTGTACTGCAGTAGGGACGTCATACCAACAAGGTGCCTAGAAAACGCAATACACGGGAACCTACTTTTGCAAGGAATCATGTAGTTGCATTCTAAATCATGATGTATTTTATATGAATCAATGTACTGAATGTATAACTATTATTAGATCATTTTAGATTAAATTCATGATGACTATTTGTAGGATAGAATACAAACTCATATCTATACATGTATATTTTAAATGCGAACTTATAATCATGCAAACATAATATTATGAGTTTATGTAAGATTCACTTTTAACTGAAAATGTTGATTGTTGTTGATGTATGGATTGTATATTGATGATGTGAAGGGAACATGTTCGTCGATTACCAACACGATGTGTGTCAAGTACAAAAAAAATAAAAATTTACTGTTGTTTTGGGCTTGAAAAGTCGGGTTGTTACAAGCTCCACCACCAGCAGAAACAGAGGAGAAACCGAAACAAAACAGAGAAAAGGAGAAAGAACAGGAGGGAGGGCAGAAACAAAGGGCAAGGAAAACACAGAAAAAAGAACCACCAACCACCCTCAGCTCCCCAGTCTGCCACCGTTAGCGCCAATAACAACGCCATCGACAGTAGCTCCACCATCGTCAGAGACCGAAGAAGAAATGTAGAAGCAGGAGAATAGAAACAAGGAGAAAAGGAAAACATAGGAAAACAGAGAGAAAAACAAAGAAGAACCACCGTCTAGAATCCTCCATCCGCTGCACGATTCTTCCTCAACACTGTCACCACTTGCCACAGTCAACACCAGCACCGCCACCACTGCCAGGTCAGCTTCTTCTCCTTCATCGTCCTCGGCTACTCCACTGTTCTGTATGAACAGTGGAGAGTCCTCCATTGTTCACTAGGCCAGACAAGTCTGGCCCAACCCAAAACGAGAATCGCCTAGAGCCACTGTCGACAACAGCTCCACCACCAGCAGAAACAGAGGAGAAACCGAAACAAAATAGAGAAAAGGAGAAAGAACAAGAGGGAGGGCAGAAACAGAGGGCAAGGAAAACACAGAAAAAAGAACCACCAACCACCCTCAGCTCCCCAGTCCGCCACCGTTAGCGCCAACAACACCGCCATCAACAACAGCTCCACCATCGTTAGAGACCGAAGAAGAAACGTAGAAGCGGGAGAACAAAAACAAGGAGAAGAAGAAAACACTGGAAAACAGAGAGAAAAACGAAGAAGAACCACCGTTTGGAATCATCCGTCCTCTGCGCCATTCTTCCTCAACACTGCCACCGCTTGCCACAGTCAACACCAGCACCGCCACCACTGCCAGGTCAACTTCTTCTTCTTCGTCGTCCTCGGCTGCTCCACTATTTTGCATGAACAGTAAAGAGTCCTCCATTTTTCACTAGGCCAGACAAGTTCGGCCCAACTCAAAATGAGTGGGTCGAGTCCGGCTCAGTCCAAATTTTTTTTTTAAAAAAAATCATTTCGAAAATTTGTGATTTTTCTGCATATTTTTCTGTCCATTTTGATTAGTATCGGTTTGTATTTTAATATCATAAGGATACGAATCTGGTTTTCATCGAAACGTTGCAAAAAATAAAAAAAATATCTTGTTTTCATGCATATGACCAAGTCTTAATACGACAAAAAATCATATCGTATTTTCATACGACAAAAAATCAAAAATATGTGTTAGCATGTATTTTAGCTTTAATAACCAGCTTATTAAAGCCACGAGAACTTGGTCAATATTCCAAAAAATTTCAAAAAAATCATTTTGTTTTCTTTTAGTATCTGGGATTACAAATTTATACATACAACGTATTCCCAATATTAAAAAGATATTTCTTTTTATTAACGTTAGAACGGTTAGGTTTTACCCGATAAGATAAAGATATGCTTACCGAGGATGACTTTTCTTAAACTATAGACAGACCAACATATAGACGTTAGCATATATTAGACAATAAAACAATACAACTTACCTTAGGTAGGGCGTATTTGAGTTGCTAATACTTTCACTTTACGCAACTAGTCCCCGTGCCCGATCTCTGAGACCAGTTAGGGTTCCTAGTGACCAAAACACTAGGTGACGACTTTCATTCCATCATTCCACCGATAAAAGACAAGAATTCTCTGAGTGGACAATCATCGTGACGCCGCATACGTGCGACAACATGAAAGTCATATTGTATGGAATTTGTATGATGTGTTTCTTGAGAGAAAGCTTGTATTATTCAAAATAAACTTTTATTAAGTGTAAATTATTTAAAATAATAATAATTTTATTCAGAACCTTTATAAATCTATACATATAATTAAATCTAATCATATAATTTTTTTTAAAAATTATTTGATTGCTGTCTTGCGCTTCTATTATCGTGGAATTAAGTAAAATATGATTTTATAAAATAAAGTTGTTAGACCTCACTGAGTCATTTGTTTGGCATGTATACTGGAGTTGATTCAAGATATCATCGTCTTAATATTTGAAGAACAATGTTAAAATGTTGATGTCTTCAATTCTTTCTAGTCAAACTAGATTTTTACTAGGTCGATTAGATCAAACTTTAACTTACTTAGTTGATTGGATCATATAAAAGTAAAATCTAACCCAATTTAGCTTAACACCTAAGCTAGGAGAGGGCTAAACTCAAAATGTCTATGATTTTAATTGAAATTCATTAAAACATTAACAACACCTGTAAATACATTTTTCTTTTTGCCATCAAATTTAATTTTTTATCATACCTACAATGTAGCTTGGTTAAGTTAATTATGGATCATCTTACTACTTTTGTTTTTCAAATTTTGTCAAGAAATACTGCTAAAACACATATTAGCAACAATTATATATATATATATATATATAAATTAATCCTACCTCATGCAAAACACGTGCCACTAGCTAGGTTAATTTAAAGCACCACTTGCTTTGCGGTATTGGAGAGAATGTAGTCATCATAGATTCTGTTTGGAAAACTGATCTTCGAAGAGATTAGGAGCTGGATATTGTCTTCCTCTTCCTCTTTTTTAATATTTATCTATATCATATTCCTCGTCTTATTCTTCACCACTGTAAAGGGATATTTGAAAGGAAAAAAAAATTGTAAAGTTTTATTGTGTTTTTACTTTCCCGTCATATATAGTTTTAAAAAATACATTTAAAATCCTAGGTCAAATAAAAATTTAAAAATAATAATAAGAAAATATTATCATATATAATATAACACAAATAATAACTATAACTATGATATCAATGTTCACTAGGGTTCCAGATTATAGCTATTTGATTATAGAATTAAAAAGTGAGTCAGCCAGAAGGTAGTTAATTGGCATTTCACAGACATAAAATGGGTGTTTATAAGTGAGGTGGTAATTATTTTTTAAAGTGTTTTTTGACTTGAAAATGCATCAAAATAATATTTTTTATTTTTAAAAGATTAATTTTGACATTAACACATCAATAATTTGAAGTAAAGAAAAAAATAATTTTTTTTTTTTAAAAACCTTTTGAAATATAAAAACAAATAGCCATAATAACAAGCAAAACATCAGATGCAGTTAATGATTCTTATAAGATTTAATCAATTATTTTTGGAACACGACAGTTAAAACCTTTGAAATTGAAGCATGCACCATAAAATGATGATGATGGCCTTGCTGAACTGAACCAGATTGCCTCAGGTTGTGGCTTACGTCGCCTTGCGTTGTGATAGGAAAGACGTCTACGACAGCTTCGCTTCTTGTCATCAAACTCTGACAATTCACGGAACCTAAACAAATTTTGCATCCTAAATGCAGCAGCAGCAGCAGACTTTAGCCGTAGATAATAACATCAGAAAGCTTAGCAAAAGCAACAAAGCTAAATCATGGAGATTAAAAATGAATAATTACTAAGAATTCCCCAAGAATCAAGATTCATGAGAGTGTTACGTATCTGGATGACAGAATAGTGGGAGATGTTGCAACAAGAAAAAGACTACTATGGGGAGGCAAGAAGGAGCGGGAAGTAGAGACGCCAGGAGCACACAACCTGCTGTTTAGTTATTAATATTCTTTTAGTTAGTTGGAGTACATTCGGTTAGCAGAGTTTGTTAATCACTTTGAGTTAGTTGGATTAGTACAATTTCGATTTCATTTCTCTCTTCTCTGCTAATATCATTCTGCTTCTTAGCCTCATCTTCTTGATTTGTTAAGTGATCTTAACAATTGATATCAGAGCCTTAAGATCTAACACTATGATGAAAAATCATAAGCTGAAAAACATTGAAGAACACTGCAAGAAATTGGAGGAGCGAATGCAAATCCTTCAACAAGAACTCTAAGAATCCCTGGTCGATCAACAAAACAAATGGCAGGAACAACTCGGTGAACAATTAAAGTTGGAAGACTAATTAGATTAGTGCTCAAATTGAAACACTGTCGAATCAATTTCAAACATTCCTTGCTCATCAGATGACAGGGAAGGATGTGGGAAGCACTTCTAGAGGAATCTTACAGGCACTAGCAAGCGGCAGTCTTGAAGGAATGTTATCAAGGGGAAAAGGTCCTGCTAGGGGAGATCAAACTTATGGCCAGGAGCAGTAGAGAGTGGTGCATAATGCTGCTCTTCCAAGGATGGATCTGACAACATTTCGAGGAGATAATCCTAGGGGTTGGTTAAGGAGGTGCAAGAAGTTTTTTAGCCTCAACTCAACTCCATTTCAGTAGTGGGTAGAACTAGCATCTATTTACTTGGAAGGAAAGGCATAAATCTGGTTTGAAGGCTATATGCGTGGGGTAATTCACTGGTTACTATGCGCACAACACAGTAACAAGCTATCTATGGGCCGATTCTGGCCTAGTTTCTTTTGGGCTAGGCCAGGCCCAGTTTTTTTGGGATTTGTACTATTTCCTCGCGTATTTTTATGCCTTTTTTATTAATTAGTATTGGAATATATTTTTATGTCATTAAAAATACAAAATCTGGTATTAAAATACCCGGTTTTCGTCAAAACTTCCAAAAATACAAAAAAAATTGAAAATAGAAAAAATGTTTTTGTGCATACGGCCAAGAGTCTCAAAGCTAAAAAAAATCATATTGTGTTTTTCATACACCAAAAAACAATGTTTTAGCATGCATTTTGGCTTTAATAACCAGTTTATTAAAGTCCAGAGAACATTGACCAAAATTTAAAAAACAACAAAAATTTTATTTTGTTTTGTTTTAATATCAGGGATTATGAATTTATACGTAAAACGTATTCCCGATATTAAAAAGGTATTTTCTTTTGACAACATAGAACAGTTAGGTTTGTACCCGATAAGATAAGAACCTTCTTATTGAAGAGGGCTTTTCTTGACCCTTTAGACGGACCAACAATTAGAAAACACAACAAGACCATAATTTTTATCAAACATTAAAACAATGCAGCTTACCTTAGGTAGGGCGTAGTGGGGGTGCTAATACCTTCCCTTTACGCAACCAGTCTCCGTACTCGATCTCTGAGACTAGTTAGGGTTCCTAGTGACCAAAATACTAGGTGGCGACTCCCAGTCCATATTTTACTGATAAGAGACAAGAATTCCTTGTCTCTCCATATTTGCCAGACAGACCTTTACCATTTTCGTTGTGAATGGTGGACGATCGTCGCGACGCCGCACACGTGCGACAATATGGTTGGTGGGGCAGTTTTTTCTGGTAGAGGTAACAACAATACCACATCAGGTACTTGCTAATGCAGAAATAACAAGGTTATTGGCAGACTATGCAGTTGCTTTTCAAGAACCAACATCATTGCCACCTACCAGGAAACATGATCATAGAATTCCACTAACAACAGGAGCTCAACCCGTTAATTGCAAACCATATAAGAGCTCTTTCTTTCAAAAGGGGGAGATCGAAATGATGGTCAAGGAGATGCTACACAACAACATAATACAACCCAATGTTAATCCCTTTGCCTCTTCTATTCTTTTGGTGAAGAAGAAGGACAACACATGGCGTTTTTGTGTAGACTTTCGACTGCTGAATGAAAAAATTTCTTAGTATTCTTTGACGATATTCTCATTTATAGTTCCTCTCTAAAAGAACACATCAGTCATTTGAAGCAAGTCTTGGACACTCTTAAAACTAACCAACTGTATGCGAAGAGATTCAAGTGCACATTTGCAGAGCCGCAAGTAGAGTATTTGGGGCATATAATTTCAGCTGAAGGGGTAGCCACTAATCCTAAGAAGAAACAGGCAGTACAGGAGTGGCCAATTCCAAAATCCATTAAGAAGCTAAGGGGATTCCTTGGCCTAGCTGGTTATTATTGAAAATTCATTAGGAAATTTGGTATTATTAGCAAGCCTTTGACAAATATGCTCAAGAAGAATAACTTCATTTGGCATGAAGGAGCACTAGAGGCTTTTCGCAACCTGAAACAAGCATTGTGTAAGGCTTCAATCATGGCCTTGCCGGACTTTACCAAACCGTTTGTGCTGGAACCAGACGCTTGTGATACTGGAATTGGAGCAGTACTTAGCCAGGAAGGAAGACCATTAGCATTTTTTAGCAAGGCCTTGGGAGTCAAACACTTGAGGCTATCCATTTACGAGAAGGAATACCTTGCTATTCTAATGGTAGTCGACAAGTGGAGGCATTACTTGGAACAAGATCAGTTTGTCATTCAAACTTATCATAAAAGTCTGACGTATCTACTTGATCAGAAAATTCACACTCCTATACAAAAGAAGGGGCTGACTAAGCTGTGGGGGTTGAACTATCGGATCAGGTACAGAAAAGGAAAGAAGAATAAGGCTGCAGATGCCTTATCTAGGAGGAATATGCAGGGGGAAGAAGGCTGTCAAGGAAATAAAATGGAAGGGGGAAGGTTCACCGCCATAACACAAATAACTCCCTCCTGGTATGACAAGATTTATGCCTCTTATAAAGACGATGCCAAGTTGCAGGATATGATGAGGAGTAAACTGGTAGATGCTGCACAATCTCTCAACTTTGTATGTTGAAGGAGTGATTAAATATAAGGGGAGAGTTATTATTGGATCTGCAGGGTTATTAAAGGAAGAACTCATCAAGTCTACCTATGATTCCTATATTGGAGGACATGCTGGGATCCAAAATACATACAGATGACTTAAGGCTCACTTCTACTGGCTTCTATGAGGAAATTAGTGCAAGAAATAGTTCAACACTGTGACATTTGTAAACAAGCTAAGGCCGAAAGGGTCCCTTATCTTGGATTGTTACAGGCTCTTCCAGTTCGAAGTGGTTCTTGGCAGGATATAACCATGGATTTCATAGAAGGATTTCCAAGGTCAGAAGGCAAGGATACCATTATGGTCATTGTTGATCGATTTACGAAGTATGGGCATTTTATCACATTAGCCCATCCCTTCACAGCTCAAGAGGTGGCTAAATTGTTTCTGGATCACATTTATAAGTTACATGGCTTGCCTGCCACGGTATTAACTGATAGAGATAAAATTTTCACAAGCTTGTTCTGGAGAGAATTGTTTAGACATTTGGGCATAAAGTTGTTACTAAACGCCTCCTATCATCCTCGAATGGATGGTATGACCGAGAGGGTGAATCAATTCCTAGAGACTTACCTAAGGTGCATCACTATACATTGTCCCAAAAGTGGAACACTTGGATATCGACAGCACTATTTAACAATTGTTTAGAAGGTAGATAAATTATTTTGAATTCACAATTTAACATGACATGGAAGGAACATGCATTAGAGAGAGGATCTAATTTAACATGTCGTACAATAATAACTTAATCTATAGCCTTTTTTATTTATTTTCTTTTTAATTTTGGTACAATAAAAAGGCTCTTCAAATATGTAGAAGATATAACATATTTAGAGTATGAGATATTGAGGCCAGCTTTCAACTGCCATGATATTTTCTAGTAATTCCTTAACTTATACTGCATATAGTTTATTACTGAGTTGTTGCGTAATTAATTAATTGGAATAGAGGGCATGTATCCCATCAATATCATCCTGGGCGAGATCTCTTTTCTTCTTTCCAGGTGCTATCGTTGGATACATGATGGCTTCGGGATGATCTTTACTATGATAAAGGCCAAGCAGATGTCCTATTTCATGAACAGTAACGGATTCCAGGTCAGTTTGATCCATTGCGGGGTCAGTGCTCCAGTTCTCGTCTGCATCGTAATGGAGACGGCCGTCTTGTGGAAAAAAACCATGAGCCAGTTGTTTCCCTGGTCCATCAAAAGGATCCTGATCCCCATGATCGCCGCTGAAGAACTCAATTACAATATCTGCTGATGCACCGTCAGTCGCCTCCTGGAAAGTGAATGGAGAAACCTTTGCCCATGTTTGGAAAGCGTTTGAGCAGACCGACCTCAAGGTGTCCGAACCAACAACTTGGACACCCGAGCCAAATCTGTAGGTCAGAGCATACTTGGAAGGTGGCCACTTTCGTGTCCCGAAATCATAATGAACAACCATGTGGAACTTGTTGTGTTTTGATGTAGTGCTGTTCGGTTTAGTGGACGGAGTGTTTATGATATCAGGCATTCCACATCGTGGAATCATCATTTGTTGTATGGTACTAGAGTCAAGGTTACCAGTAACATTCAGGTGAAAATATTCTTGGTATGTTTTGAGTGCTAGCTCCAAGTGGTCATCAAAATCACTGCTTGTGAGAGTGATATCACTTGGGTAGTACCCAAACTTTTTGAGGTACTGTTTGAGCTCAACAAGCCCTTGCACAGTTTGGCCCTTTTGAACCCCCTCCAGCCCTTGAAGGAAGCTGCTAAAAGATTGCCGATGCTCGGGTTTCAAGGTTCTTGCCTGACCTCTGAAGGACTGGATAGAAAAGATAACGAGGATTGCTGATAAAAGTTGGGAAAGTTTAGGAGCCATATCGTTTGTTGTTTCGGAGAATGGCTAAAGACGTGGGTTGTGGCTTTCAATTCTAGTATCGGATGGCTATTTATAGACATATAGTATGTTGTATTGGCATTAGGACTATAGAATATGTCTTGAGATTTACGAGTGTCCTTATTTTTGTTAATTCTGATTACTTACTTTCAAACTACGTACATTTGTCCATCAAGCATCTAATTGATTTATTTTCTTTCATAGTAATCAATGAAATTACTATCTAAATATTTGAGTTTAACTTTCATTTATATGGTTATTATTAGATATCATTAGCCAACAAAATCAACAACTTCTACTATTGAGAAAGTACATCTCTCTAACCCTGAGAGGTGTAGCTCAACGGGTCAGGTCCTGAGTTTGCTCCCCAGATATCACCAGTTCGAGTTCCACAAATCTCAAGGCTACTAGAGACTTACATGATCGTTAACTTCAAGACCCGTGAGATTAGTCGAGGTGCGCACAATTAAGTTGGCCCGGACACCCACGTTAATCCAAAAAAAAAAAGAGAAAGAAAGTACATCTCTCTTCGGTGTCCCATAAATTTAAATTATTAAATGACTAATCCTAAATTGAATCAAATTTTTATTTATCATTTCAATAATTTTATTTTCATCATTGTTAGTCTTGAATGATTAAATATAGTATTTTTTTTTTAATATATCATTTTTTATTTAATTCATTTAAATAATGTCGTTGAGAAGGAGCACTCAAAAAATAAATGATCATGAATTTCCACGTGTAAACCACACAAGATACATATGGCAGAGATGATGATCTAAAAAGTCTATAGCTTGTTCATAATGTGTAGATGACCCAAAAAGGCAAGCCATAAGATGGTGCATAGTATTCTTGGGCCTAGTATCTCGAAGTACCTCCCAAGCTGAATCAATAATGAACCTCCCCATATAATGACTTGTCTAGACATAGTGATTCGAAGAGCTAACTGGAGGTGAAATCTAATGCAGTCCCAGATTTGCTGGAGGTCCTAACTATCTAAAGAAAAGTCCCAACCACCATCCTTAATAATGTCTGAAACCTTTGCATACCAAGACAATCCAGTAGATGATAAAGTCAAGAAAGATAAAAAGTCATTAAAACATTGTCCATATGGAAAATAATAATCTAGTCAGCAGAGAGCCATCACCAATGTAAGAGACAAACATACCTCTACACCAATCTTGACTCTGAAGAATCTTTCGCCATGACCAAAAAGATACCAAAGGTAGCCTTACATGCCAAAAATGACCTCCCTCTGAGCAATACAGAATGAACCCAAGCTGACCAAACTGATAATCTGTTTGAAAGTAGCCTCTAAATATGCTTAACAATAGCTGTTTTGTTCCAAGTCTTAACCCTTTTAATCCTAAGCCCACCCTCCTGCAAAGGATAGCAAACCAAAGCCCAAGCCACCTTTACCCTTAAAGGGGAAGTAGATGAACCCTTCTAGAGAAAAACAACTAGCATGCCCTCAATCTTCCTAAGAAAGGATAAACATAGTAGACTAGGGGTGTGCAAAAAAACCAATAAACCGAGTAAACCGATAAAACCGATGAAAAATTAACCGAAAAAACCGAACCGAGAAAAAAAACCGATTAAACTGATTAGAATATTTAGAAAAAATTTTGGTTCGGTTCGGTTTTCGGTTTTGTAATGCAGAAACCGGTTAACCCGGACCGAACTGAACCAGTTCAAAAAAAGGTCCCTAACCACCACTAGTATAAATAGAAACTTTTCCCCTCTTGCCTAACCCTAACAAACTAAAAATCACTCGCCGTCCCACCCCCTCTCCCTCTCTGCTAACCCTAACCAGAGCACCCACCCCAGTACTATAGGCTCTCCCTCTCGCCTCTCCAAAATATTTTAGCCTATCGGACAAGTTCTTGAGAGAACTCAGACAAGTTCTTTCGTTTAGTACGAGTACATCACAGAAGCATCAATGGGTAAGCATCAATTTCCTCTCCTCTCCTTTTGTTTTTGGGTGATGGGTTTTTGTTGATGAGGTGATTAGTCGTGTTTTATTTCAGTTGTCAAGGATTTTTGATGTGGGATCTGTGTGTTTCTTATTTACCTTGTCATTGGTCATGGTTCTTCTTCAAGAAACCAACTTCTGGTTTTATTGGCTGGTTTTGTTCTCATAGTTTTTTTTGCCTTTTCCTCTTCAAAATTTTTAATTTCTACAGAGGTCAACATGAGCTTTTCAAATGACATGGATGATGAATATGAGAAACTCTTTAGGAGATTGAATCCACCCAGGTATGTATTATGCAGATTCATCATCTTCTTTTTTTAATTTTCTAAGAGAAAGTGACCTTAAATTTTTCCCATCAAGGTGTTATTTAAAATAACTTTGGTGTGTACACATTCTAATTTTCTTGATTATCCCGATGTGCTCTGTATATAATTCTTTTTGGTGTCTTACAGGTTTTGTTATTGATGCAGAACCTTACTGTTAACTTGTCTAGCCCTGATTTTGAGCCATATATAAGTGTTAATGTTTTGTAAGTATGTTCATAACAGCTCTTACCAGCATGCATGTATATTGCCACTTATTTTGGCTTATTGAAAGAATTCATAAATGTGATGATATATTGCAACCATAATCTGAGTATTATGGCAAAGCTGAGGTTTCATTCAATGCTAAAGTTTCAACATGTTAGATTTTGAAGTGAAAATAGATTTACATCCATTTTGTTCAGTTCTTTTTTTTTTTATGTCAGGGTTGTGATTGATAATGAAGCTTGCAAGAATGCTACTGTCATAAGGGTAAGAGTTTTGGTGTCTTTTTTTGGTGGGTGTGTGCTCTTCAGTCTTGCCCATCATTCTTGTTGTTTTTTGGGTACTAAATATTTCATTGTGTTACAGGTTGATAGTGTTAACAAACATGGAATACTTCTTGAAGTTGATAGTGCTAACAAAATGTGTTTAGGGATGACCGCTTTTGCAATTGATTTTTTGGTTCATGGATTTATGGATTCTTTTGTAGGAATATTATATCAAGCATATTGATGGGTCCCTATAAAATTAAAGGCTAAGAGACAAAGGATTATACAATGTCTTGAAGCAGCCATTGAAAGAAGAGTATCCGAGGTGAGTGAACTATGGTACCTTCAAATCTGAGATTGTTCTTAAGGTTTACTTATAAAACTCTCCTTGTTTTTACCAAAATCATGCATCCAACTGCTATGGTTTCAAGTTGTTCTGTGTTCCTTTCCTTGTTATCAAAATGCAGATCTATCATATAATTGTATTGATTATGTTGTTACTTGGGCAATGGTGAGTTGGGTGAAGTTTATATACGGAAGAGGTGATTTTATTGCAATGATAATGATTGCATGTTAAGATATGACTGGTGTCACTCACCAATTAAAACACTCTTGCTATTTTATATTCCATGCCTTATGTTTAGTTTCTTCTTTTTTGGTGGTAGATGATGATGCATTGATTCTGTTAGGAATTCACTCGCATGCTTGTGCAGAATGCTCCATTCAAATGACAGCTTGCTATTGGGTTTTCTTGGTGTACTAATATACAACTTGTTGGGAACAACTGATAACATGATAGCAAAGGTTTATTACATATCTTTTGTGTTTTATGATAATGGTATTTGTTGTTTTTTCTTTAAACCCTTTGAAGGCAATGGTTTGTAATTTGAATTTTAACTTATTAGTGTGTGATTGTGAGTGTGTTATTTAAATTTTTTGGAAGCAGAAAAATATTAGGAAGGTAAAAAATATATTGAACACAAGATTGACATTAATAATTTCATATAAATGAATATTCAGTGGCAAAAAAACTTAATAAACATAAGAGTGACAATAATAATTTAATACAAATGAATATTTAGGGGTAAAAAAATTAAATATACTTTTGGATCTTCAAAGAAAATTAGACAATATCAACATTAATTGCAAGCCCATCAAAAATCCATTAAAAACCCATAATAAAGCCCATTACGAAGCCCAAAAAAATGCATATACGTTTTTTCGGTTTTGGGCATCAAAAACCGAACCGAAACCGGTCGGTTTGGGCCGGTTTCGGTTCGGTTTCGGGTCGGTTTTTTTTTCGGTTTGGTTGTTTTTTATGGGTAAAAACCGAACAAAACCGAAAATGATCACCCCTATAGTAGACCAATATACTTGGATGGAAAAGAGAACGAATTTGATCAGCTACAAATGACCAGCATATGTAAGAGATGTCGAGGTCCATAACCTGATCTTAGAGAGAATCTGCTCAACTAAAGCCATGCAGTCACTACGTTTTAGTCGGGTAGTAATCAAAGGAACCCCCAAGTAACTGATTGGCGAGGAGCCCAACCTGAAACACAAGAGATCGAAAATAGATGCTTTCAAATCATCATCCATACCTGATATAAAAACATGAATCTTCTCTAGGTTGATCACCAACCTTAATAACACAACAAAGTCATCCAGAACCCTCCTTACAAAACCCATTGAATCTATGTTTGCCTGGCAGAATATCATAAGGTCATCATCAAAGCATAAAGAGTAATACTCTCGTGCTGACACCTCCGATGATAGTGGTATCTCTAGTCCTGAGCAGCCTTTCTAAGAATACAACCAAGCCCTCCATAGCCAGCACAAACAAAGTTAGCTACGCGCCTGCTTTGGTTGCAAGACAACTTGGGGGTATACAACATGTGCCAAGGACGACTAAATTATCACAATTCTCTGGGTTATTTAAAGACCAATCCGCTTTAGAAGTCATGAAAAACATCAAGCAAGATTGGAAGCTTCTGGTATTGATAAAAAAAAAAGGAATTAAATGGTTTGAGAGATCCAGTTACTAGTGAAAAATACCCGAGGTGGAGAAATCTATCATTGATGACTTTCCTCATGAATCTCGAATTCAAAACCGAAACTTCACAAGCCACTGAACTAAATAAGAGAAAAAGGATTAACAACGAGGAAGAGTTAAGAGAACAATGGAAAAGGTCCAAGTATAATTGGGCACCAGTAAAGCCCTCAGGATGTCCCTTGAGGAACAATTCTTCATTGAAGAGAAACTAAGGAAGTTTGTGGAGTAACAGTTGATGGAAAAAGATAAAAGAGTCGTGTCTTTAGAGAAGCAGTTGAGAGAGGAAAAAGTGGCTAGAAACCGAGCTGAGAAAGAGCGAAGAGAATTGAGAACAAGTTGGATGCAAAACAATACCAAATTTGAGACATTGAAAGCCGATTTCAATTATTGCCAAGAAAGAGTTGAACAACAAACATTCCAATGACTCATTCAATTATGTATGCTTAAGTGCCGATCATAATAGATCTAACTATGGGGAAATCCCATGGGTTTAAATCTTTTGGTCACCCTAAACAAGATAAGTGGGTTGCTTGAGAGGAGAGGTTTAGAGTTGTTGAGGAATTTGACGTCTATGACCTGGTTAGAATAACTAAGATATACCTAGTACCAAATGTAATGGTACCCAAGGAGTTTGGAATGCCAGAATTCGTCAAGTACATGAAGTTAGAATGCCTTAATACACACCTGAGGTCATATTACAAAAAAATAACGGAGGTCATACATAATGACAAGTTGATCATCCATTTCTTCCAAGACAACTTGACTAGTTCGGCATTAAGCTGGTATATGACTTTAGATAATACAAGGGCTAAGAAATTGAGTGATCTCGTTGATGCCTTTTTAAGGCAATTCAAATTCCATATTGACATTGCTCTGGACCGAACGAGTTTAATAGTGATGGATAAGGGAAACAAAGAAACAGTGAGGGGGTATGCTCATAGATGGAAAAACAAGGTAATGCATGTATAACCATTTTTGTTAGAAAAAGAAATGGTGACTTTATTCGCCAATACTTTCAAATCTTTGTAGTATGAGTGCTTGATGGGTAGCTCTGCCCAACACTTTTATGATGTCGTGGTTATTGATGAGAGAATAGAGTAAGGAATAAGAGCCGACAGAATATGAAAACCAACCACGAAGAAAGGTTTTACTAGGAGGAAAAAAGATGTTGAGGTAAGCAATATAAAAGAAAGGTACAAGGGTAAAAAGGATTTCCAAGCCCAAAGCTATCACATCCAAAACTACCAAGCCCTGTTTCCCAAAGTACCCAATATAAGCTTTGCCAAGTCTTTCCCAGTAAACTAGCCCACCAACCTATCAAAAAACCAAACTGAAAACAACCCAAAAAGAACATACCAAAGAAACTAAGAACAACTCCCACCTTTACCAATGCCCTTAGGGGAAATGTGTGCAAAACTATTAAGCATAAGCCTCCCTTCCCAAGTTGGTACAAGCCATAATTGACCTATGAGTATCATGCTGGAAATCCTGGCCACATCATACACTTGCTCAACATTCGAAAGGAAGCTCTTGCCATTATTCAAGGCATGATGAATAACTTTTGAAGATACCCCCAACATCAATTTCAACCCTTTTTACCGATCATGCTTCCAGTAATGGGGGAGTAACTACTATGGAGTATAGAGGGAAGAAATAGCAAGTTTTAAGGATAAACATGGATAGGCTATATGACATGTTGATGCAAGCCGAGTATTTTCCAGCGAAAAATAGATCAGGTCCAAGAAAGGATGATGGTTTTGGTAGGTTCCATAAACCGATGGAACATAACATTGAGGGATGTAAGGAGTTTCACCAGAAGGTGATATAATTGATGACTTTTGGATCTTTACAAATAGAGAAGGAGGAAGAGGATGATGTTGTGGGCATGATAAGTTTATAGAGGAAGAAAGTAGAAGTGTGTAGGATCCATCATACTAAGAGTGATCCACTAAAGCTTGTTTTGACAAAACCTACCTTTTGAGGAAAAGTTGTTGACCATACACAATCTTTATTCTTCTGATTGTAAAAAAATCAAAGCAAACACCTATCAAGATGGATTGGAACTCCTTTAAATAATGTTTTTTATAGCTTAAAACTCTTTCAAAACACCTTTGTAATGGCTATAAAGTGAAGAAAGTGGTTTTTATGATGGCTTTTTTGGTGGTTTAATGACAAATTTAGGTCTAATTTATGGTTTATAGGTAGAATAAGTGAAGGGTAGTTTATGTTCTTATATAAGCCTCGGCTCATTGATGAGCTCAATTATCTTCAGCTCTTTGTACCACTATTTGAACACATAATTGCCTTAAACTGCTAGTTACTTTATTGGATTGATTAAGTGATCTCTTTAGGTCTAGGCATATGATGTGACCCATTACTTTATTAGATTGAAAAAGTATCAAACCCTAAGAAGTCTAATTGACCCAATTACCTTATAATATCCTAGTTTTTAGATTAAACCTAAGGTTTCCATATAGCCCAACACAACAACACACTCGGGTAGAGGGACAAACCAACTCCAAAACAGAAGCTAGGATAGGAAAAGCCTAACCCAAAATTATTCCATCAACTCTTTGTATAGTTGGTATCAAGCATTTAATGCTCTTATGTCCTCCTATTATAATTGGGCTTATAGATTGGTGTTTGGGATGCCCATAACCAGTGGATAACCTATATGACATCATTTGTTTACTCAACAGTGAATTACCAACTAGGAGAGACTGTTATCCTAAGTAATTGCAACTAATGTAGGTTTCATATTATTTTTCCCACACTTTATCCTTAATTCCATAAAAGTTGGCATGATTTATGACTATATAAATATCCATGAACCACCAGGTAAGGCAACTTCCAATAACAAATTTCTTAGTACATATTTTTCCTATTCGTAACTACATCATTACGGCCCTGTTTAGGGTTGCGTTTGCACCAAAGTTTCAGTAAATTTTGAAAATATTTTCTTCAAAATTATTTTTTTATGTATTTTAAATCGTTTTGATGTACTAGTATCAAAAACAAAATTTTAAAAATAAAAAAATATATTATTTTGATGAATTTTCAAACAAAAAATAATTTAAAACGCAACCCCAACCATACTTTTAAACAGGCCATGCATCTCCTTTAAATTATGCAAACAAATATACTACATAACCTGAAAGGCTTTATTCCTTTTATATTTGTGATAACTTAAGTTTTTGAGGATCTTTAACGCTAAAAAATAATTGTCTTGTAGGTATTTATGATTTCCAATGTTTTTCAACAATCTACTTTTAAATTTTCAGCCCATTGATTAATCTTGTCTCAATCTTGTGTGGTTTTCCTTAACCTCATAAAAAAAAAAGTTAATTAACAAGTCCTTTGCTCTTATATTGACACCTTAATAAACACAGAATCTATCCTATGTCTTCCTCGTAAAAAGAACAATGCTAAATAAATTACAAAGTATTGGTTTCATGGAGAGAACAATATGGTACCTACATAATTAATGCAGAAAATATGTGAATACATTAGAAAGAAAGGATTTTATATTATCTATAAGATATAAGAATAATATATATGTCAAGTGTATGAAAAATAAATTTAATAAAGACAAAACTATTTAGACAATGTATATTTAGGTAAATAAGGATGGTCAACATCTTTTTACTGGCTTGATTCTTATCATATGTGGCTTGAGAGGTTAGCACATATGAATTATAATTCTATATAAAAGTTAATTAATTTTGAATTGTTACCAGGCATTTTTTTAAAATGAGGTTGTATAAAATCAAAATTCAAAAACGTTTTGGCCCTAAATCAAGTCTCCTTCTTGATCTTCCTCTCCATCTCATTGTTTATGTAGATTTTGATTGTCTAACAAAAATAGAGTGTAAGTTACTCAATGATTTATTTTTTTATACTGTAAATTATTATTTAATTACTAAGATACACATTATTACCTATAATAACCTTAATAAATAAAAAGGGCATAATACAATACCTAATTAATTATATTATTTCAATTTTCCAGGGTATCACACTAGTTTCGATTGAGATTTTAAATGATAACCATACTCAAATTAAGATCTATGGCAACATCAATTTCTAGAAGTATATTCAAAATAATCATCAAGTAAGTGGCCTTAGTTTCATAACCCAAAGCATCGTTCTTCTTATCAACACCAGAAGTAATCCTTATTTTCTTTTTCTATTTTTATTTATTTATAGGCAAAATAGTACGAGGAACACCTATGAAGAGGCAGTAAGAAATTGTAGCTAAAGAAGATTAAAAACAAATCATGCTATATTACTATAAAAACTTATGTCATTGCTTCTAAAGTGAATGAATTGAAAATGATGTTGCACCCCCGCGTCTTTTTGGTGAAGAATTGTATGATGTGGTGTCAAAGTACGGTGACATTGTGTTTGGTTTCTAATTCGGTAAGCAGAAGTTTCCGGGTTTTGGTTTGACCTATAATTGGGCAAAACAAAGTATTTTATAAGAGCTTTCTTATTGGAAGACCAATCTCCTCCGCCATTACCTTGGTCATGCACATAAAAAAGAACATGTTTGAGAACATTTTCAACACAATCATGGACGTGAAGGGGAAGACAAAGGACAACATCAAAGCCATAATGGATATAATGTTGTTTTATCACCGTAAAAATATGGAGTTGGTTTATGCTGGGTCACAGGTCGCAAAGCCCAAAGCAAGCTTCGCCTTAAACAAGAATGCACAACTACTAGTCTACCAATGATTTAAAGTATGCGTTTTCCCAATGGACATGCCTCGAACATATCAAGGTTGGTTAATTTGGAGGATTGCAGATTGTATGGAATGAAGAGCCATGACTGCCACATGTTTCTGCAAACACTCATTTCATTAGCTTATCATGATTTATTGTCAAATGCGATATGAGATGCACTCATAGAGATCAGTCATTTCTTTTGAGATATATGCTCTAACAAGTTATAGACACATCACATTGAGAGGCCTAAAACGAATATTATTCAGATAATATGCAAACTTGAGATGATATTTCCTCCATCATTTTTTGACTCGATGGAGCATCTACACATACATTTACCATATGAGGTGATCTCAACATTTATCTCCTACTATTTTGAGCTTCATTTGAGAACAAGAATCAATTGTGTTCTAAGGCATGATGGTGGTGGTGAAGTGCATTTGAGTGAGAACTTGTAAATAGTCTCCAATCTTGGACGACCCGCACTAAAAAATGCGGTTGGGGGAAGATATTTGTCTGAAATAAAAGTCAGACAAGCACATAATTATGTGTTATTTAACTACGATAAACTGAGACCTTTTATTCAATAAGTATACCACTTAAACTTTATTATTAATGTACTATTTATCTCTAGTAATATCACAAACTCATACATTGTTGAATACTTCGTAGACAACATCGCCAATATTTACAGTGTAATAACTCACAACAAACCGAATCCCAAATCTTTTGATTATAAGATGAACAATTTATCACTATCACAAACTCATTATCTCTTAGGATACTTAATTTCATTATAAAATTCTCATTCATTGTTCATTATTGTACTTGATGTGCCGGATTAATAAACCGGGAGGCATTGTCAATGCTACATTGTCTTTACTAAGTCTAAGTCCTGAAAGATAGGTGAAGTGCTACAATGAGTATTTTGTCAATAGATACGTTTGTCATACTGAAGAATATTGGCAGTTTAGAAAGATATATAACAATGGGGTTTATGTTAAGGGATCAACTTCTAGTGAGTTTGAAGTTGACTATTATAGGAAATTAAAAGAGATAATTGAATTGCAATATCATAGCGAGCATAATAGAGTCTTTTTATTCAAATGTTATTGGTATGACATCACTGACAGAGGAATTAGAGTAGATTCTCATCATGGTTTGGTCAAAATTAACTCAAAAGCTAGACTTCGCAATGTCAACGATATCTTTGTTTTCACCAAGCAATGCTAACAAGTTCATTACACATATACCTTTTCATGTAGAAAGGATTGTTCAAGAGTTGATTGGTTATCAATATTGAAAACCAAACCGAGGGGTCGTGTCGAGGTTGTTCAGGATAAGAATGATGACTCGAATGTGGGACATGATGTCTTTCAAGTTAGTGAGTTGGTTGAGCTATATTGAGTTGCTTCATAGATTGACTTAGAAGAAAATTTAAATTTTTACATCTTTGATAACATTTGTGTTGATGTTGACACTAAGGAGTTGAATGTTGTTCTAAACTCTAGCGGACAAGCACAAGTTAATGAAGATGGTGACAACAATGATATCAACATAGAAGATTGCGATAGAGCTGATGATGAGTCAATTAAAGAAGAAGAAGACAATTCTAACTAACTATTAAAACACAAAAGTGTAATGCCATAAACTATAATGTAATATTTATTGATTAAATTATCTGCAAAGAAGTATTTATTTTATTATTGCTATGTGAACTCGTGTTATTGTGTTGTGCTTGCAAGTTTCAATTTAAGTATTAGCAAGATGGATAGATAAGTAATACAAATACAATCTGACATTTGACATTGTTTCACGCTGATGGAAATACTAACGGTTCGTGTCTGTTGGTGTATTCTAGAGGTGAAAGGAATTGTTCCCCTCCCCATGACACTGTTCACTGTACATAACACCGATGAAAATACCGACGATTAGTGTTCATCGGTATATTCCAGAGACACAGGGAAATGTTCCCCTCCCCCTGGTACTATTCACTATGTATAACATCAATGGAAATAACGATGGTTAGTGTTCGTCGGTGTATTCCAGAGGCAAAGAGAACTGTTCCCCTACATTGGCACTATTCATGGAATTTCACACCGATAGAAATACCGACAGTTCTTATCTGTTGGTGTATTCCAGAGGCGAAGGGAATTGTTCCCTCCATCTCCATCTCCGATCTTTCCTTACATCAATTTTTTTTATTTGATCTTTTGAGCTAGCAGTTTGGGACCCAATGATGTAAGGGTAAAATAATAATTCATGGTCATTAGCAAGTCTATGGGATTTGGTATTCAGACTTCATATATTTAGTTGGTGTTTGAAAGTGTGGTAGCAATTGTTTTTCAAAGTATTTGTTATTTAGAAATATATTAAAATAATATTTTTTATTTTTTAAAAATTATTTTTGATCCATAAATTAAGATGAATCCAAAAACATAAAAAAAATTAATTTTAAATAAAAAAATTTCAAAACTTGCCAAATCTCATTTGGAACACAATATGAAACGAGAGGTTAGTCGTATCCTCGGTCTCATGATGTCGCGTCGATGCAGTCATGGCAACAGGAAGTCTATGGGTTTTGGCCGTAAATGGCGCCGAGAGAGCCCTACCATCAAATGCATTATCGTCTTCATGGGACCGTTTTCTCTTGTAAGGTGTGGAAAATATCGGACATTAATCTCCATCTCCGATCTTTCCTTGCATCAAATTTTTTGTTTGATCCTCGTTCGACTCTTGATATCTCGTCGATGCAGTCATGGCAACAGGAAGTCTATGGGTTTTGGCTGTGAATGGCGCCGAGAGAGCCCTACCATCAAATGCAACAGGAAGTCAGTCTATCGTCTTTAGCTTCATTATCGTTTGTCCTTTCCATTACGTACCAAATGGTTTGCTCTCTGATTCAGGGTGATGCAACTTTCAGTCATCATTAATTCTTTTATAAAAAAGAATATTTTACGGCCAATTCATTTCATGACAATGAATGAATTTATTTAACATATTAACGATTTTTATTTTATTGGTAATATTTTTTAATAAAAAATTTTAATAGATAGTTATGATGTTATATTATTATGAAATATAAATATAAATAAAAAAACTCAAAGAAGGTAAGTTTTATCACTCAACAAATTTAAAATGGATAAAAATAACAAATGGAGTGTGAATAGCTAGTGCTTTCATTCTTTTTATGAGAATTATGGTGTACTTTGAATTGGTTTCAAAATCTAATGTAGAAACTCCCTTCATACTATGAAATAATTTGTCTTTGTCAATTGAAAATAAAATTAAAAAATAACAAAAGATATTACCTTTGGAAACTTAGAGGATAATCTTTAGAAGTCAATCTTTTATATTAAAAAATTAAGGAATCAAATTTTAATATATCTTTTATAGAATTTGATAGGGAATTAGGGCCCATCTTCAAGATAGAGATTAAAGAGAAAATCTTTCTTAAAAAATGAATATCTCCACTTTAGAAATAAGTGTTTTGATTTATATCTCCTCTTGATATCTATTTTTCTCTGTAAAATAAAAATTAGTATTCATTAGTTACTACTGAAGTAACACATAAAAGATTTAGTGAACTAGATCAATTAATCAAAATTAACTCAAAAGCTAGACTTTGCAGTGTCAACGATGTCTTTGTTTTCACCAAGCAATGCTAACAAGTTTGTTACACATATACCACTTTCTTTAGAAATGATTGTTCAAAAGTTGATTAGTTATCAATATTGAAAACCAAACCGAGGGGTCGTGTCGAGGTTGTTCAGGATAAGAATGATGACTCGAATATGGGAAATGATGTCTTTCAAGTTAGTAAGTTGGTTGAGCTATATTGAGTTGCTCCATCAATTGACTTTGAAGAAAATTCAAATTTTCACATCTTTGATAATATTTTTGTTGAGGTTGACGTTAAGGAGTTGAATGTTCTTCTGAGCTCTAGCGGACAAGCACAAATCAATGAAGATGATGATGACAATTATATCAACATAGAAGATTGTGATGGAGCTGATAATGAGTCAATTAAGAAAAAGAAGAAGACAATTCTAACTAACTATTAAAACATGAAAGTGTAATGTCATAAACTATAATATAATATTTATTGATTAAATTATCTGCAAAGAAGTATTTATTTTATTATTGTTATGTGAACTCGTGTTATTATGTTGTGTTTGCAGGTTTCAATTTAAGTATTTGCAGGATGGATAGATAGATAGATAATACAAATACAATCTGACATCTGACAATGTTTCACGCTGATGGAAATACTAACGGTTCGTGTCTGTTGGTGTATTCTAGAGGTGAAAGGAATTGTTCCCCTTCCCAGGACATTGTTCACTGTACATAACACCGATGAAAATACCGACGATTAGTGTTTGTCGGTATATTCCAGAGACGTAGGGAAATGTTCCCCTCCCCTGGTACTATTCATTATGTATAACATTGATGGAAATGGCGACAGTTAGTGTTCGTCGGTGTATTCTAAAGGCGAAAGGAATTGTTCCCCTCCATTGGCATTGTCCATGGAACTTCACACCGATAGAAATACCGACAGTTCATGTCTATTGGTATATTTCAGAGGCGAAGGGAATTGTTCCCTCCATCTCCATCTCCGATCTTTCCTTACATTAGTTTTTTTTTTTTATTTGATCTCTTGAGCTAGCAGTTTGGAACCCAATGATGTAAGGGTAAAATAATAATTCATGGTCATTAGCAAGTCTATGGGATTTGGTATTCAGACTTCATATATTTAGTGGGTGTTCGAAAATATGGTAATAATTGTTTTTCAAAGTGTTTTTCATTTAGAAATATATTAAAATAATATATATTTTTTTATTTTAAAAAATTATTTTTAATAGATAAATTAAAACAAAGCTAAAAACATAAAAAAAAATTAATTTAAATAAAAAAAATTTCAAAACTTTCCCAATCTCATTTGGAACACAATATATATGAAACGAGAGGTTGGTCGTATCCTCGGTCGACTCTTGATGTCTCGTCGATGCAGTCTACAACAGGAAGTCTGGGTTTTGGCCGTAAAGGGCGCCGAGAGAGCCCTACCATCAAATGCATTATCGTCTTCATGGGACCGTTTTCTCTTGTAAGGTGTGGAAAATATCGGACATTAATCTCCATCTCCGATCTTTCCTTGCATCAAATTTTTTGTTTGATCCTCGTTCGACTCTTGATATCTCGTCGATGCAGTCATGGCAACAGGAAGTCTATGGGTTTTGGCTGTGAATGGCGCCGAGAGAGCCCTACCATCAAATGCAACAGGAAGTCAGTCTATCGTCTTTAGCTTCATTATCGTTTGTCCTTTCCATTACGTACCAAATGGTTTGCTCTCTGATTCAGGGTGATGCAACTTTCAGTCATCATTAATTCTTTTATAAAAAAGAATATTTTACGGCCAATTCATTTCATGACAATGAATGAATTTATTTAACATATTAACGATTTTTATTTTATTGGTAATATTTTTTAATAAAAAATTTTAATAGATAGTTATGATGTTATATTATTATGAAATATAAATATAAATAAAAAAACTCAAAGAAGGTAAGTTTTATCACTCAACAAATTTAAAATGGATAAAAATAACAAATGGAGTGTGAATAGCTAGTGCTTTCATTCTTTTTATGAGAATTATGGTGTACTTTGAATTGGTTTCAAAATCTAATGTAGAAACTCCCTTCATACTATGAAATAATTTGTCTTTGTCAATTGAAAATAAAATTAAAAAATAACAAAAGATATTACCTTTGGAAACTTAGAGGATAATCTTTAGAAGTCAATCTTTTATATTAAAAAATTAAGGAATCAAATTTTAATATATCTTTTATAGAATTTGATAGGGAATTAGGGCCCATCTTCAAGATAGAGATTAAAGAGAAAATCTTTCTTAAAAAATGAATATCTCCACTTTAGAAATAAGTGTTTTGATTTATATCTCCTCTTGATATCTATTTTTCTCTGTAAAATAAAAATTAGTATTCATTAGTTACTACTGAAGTAACACATAAAAGATTTAGTGAACTAGATCAATTAATCAAAATTAACTCAAAAGCTAGACTTTGCAGTGTCAACGATGTCTTTGTTTTCACCAAGCAATGCTAACAAGTTTGTTACACATATACCACTTTCTTTAGAAATGATTGTTCAAAAGTTGATTAGTTATCAATATTGAAAACCAAACCGAGGGGTCGTGTCGAGGTTGTTCAGGATAAGAATGATGACTCGAATATGGGAAATGATGTCTTTCAAGTTAGTAAGTTGGTTGAGCTATATTGAGTTGCTCCATCAATTGACTTTGAAGAAAATTCAAATTTTCACATCTTTGATAATATTTTTGTTGAGGTTGACGTTAAGGAGTTGAATGTTCTTCTGAGCTCTAGCGGACAAGCACAAATCAATGAAGATGATGATGACAATTATATCAACATAGAAGATTGTGATGGAGCTGATAATGAGTCAATTAAGAAAAAGAAGAAGACAATTCTAACTAACTATTAAAACATGAAAGTGTAATGTCATAAACTATAATATAATATTTATTGATTAAATTATCTGCAAAGAAGTATTTATTTTATTATTGTTATGTGAACTCGTGTTATTATGTTGTGTTTGCAGGTTTCAATTTAAGTATTTGCAGGATGGATAGATAGATAGATAATACAAATACAATCTGACATCTGACAATGTTTCACGCTGATGGAAATACTAACGGTTCGTGTCTGTTGGTGTATTCTAGAGGTGAAAGGAATTGTTCCCCTTCCCAGGACATTGTTCACTGTACATAACACCGATGAAAATACCGACGATTAGTGTTTGTCGGTATATTCCAGAGACGTAGGGAAATGTTCCCCTCCCCTGGTACTATTCATTATGTATAACATTGATGGAAATGGCGACAGTTAGTGTTCGTCGGTGTATTCTAAAGGCGAAAGGAATTGTTCCCCTCCATTGGCATTGTCCATGGAACTTCACACCGATAGAAATACCGACAGTTCATGTCTATTGGTATATTTCAGAGGCGAAGGGAATTGTTCCCTCCATCTCCATCTCCGATCTTTCCTTACATTAGTTTTTTTTTTTTATTTGATCTCTTGAGCTAGCAGTTTGGAACCCAATGATGTAAGGGTAAAATAATAATTCATGGTCATTAGCAAGTCTATGGGATTTGGTATTCAGACTTCATATATTTAGTGGGTGTTCGAAAATATGGTAATAATTGTTTTTCAAAGTGTTTTTCATTTAGAAATATATTAAAATAATATATATTTTTTTATTTTAAAAAATTATTTTTAATAGATAAATTAAAACAAAGCTAAAAACATAAAAAAAAATTAATTTAAATAAAAAAAATTTCAAAACTTTCCCAATCTCATTTGGAACACAATATATATGAAACGAGAGGTTGGTCGTATCCTCGGTCGACTCTTGATGTCTCGTCGATGCAGTCTACAACAGGAAGTCTGGGTTTTGGCCGTAAAGGGCGCCGAGAGAGCCCTACCATCAAATGCATTATCGTCTTCATGGGACCGTTTTCTCTTGTAAGGTGTGGAAAATATCGGACATTAATCTCCATCTCCGATCTTTCCTTGCATCAAATTTTTTGTTTGATCCTCGTTCGACTCTTGATATCTCGTCGATGCAGTCATGGCAACAGGAAGTCTATGGGTTTTGGCTGTGAATGGCGCCGAGAGAGCCCTACCATCAAATGCAACAGGAAGTCAGTCTATCGTCTTTAGCTTCATTATCGTTTGTCCTTTCCATTACGTACCAAATGGTTTGCTCTCTGATTCAGGGTGATGCAACTTTCAGTCATCATTAATTCTTTTATAAAAAAGAATATTTTACGGCCAATTCATTTCATGACAATGAATGAATTTATTTAACATATTAACGATTTTTATTTTATTGGTAATATTTTTTAATAAAAAATTTTAATAGATAGTTATGATGTTATATTATTATGAAATATAAATATAAATAAAAAAACTCAAAGAAGGTAAGTTTTATCACTCAACAAATTTAAAATGGATAAAAATAACAAATGGAGTGTGAATAGCTAGTGCTTTCATTCTTTTTATGAGAATTATGGTGTACTTTGAATTGGTTTCAAAATCTAATGTAGAAACTCCCTTCATACTATGAAATAATTTGTCTTTGTCAATTGAAAATAAAATTAAAAAATAACAAAAGATATTACCTTTGGAAACTTAGAGGATAATCTTTAGAAGTCAATCTTTTATATTAAAAAATTAAGGAATCAAATTTTAATATATCTTTTATAGAATTTGATAGGGAATTAGGGCCCATCTTCAAGATAGAGATTAAAGAGAAAATCTTTCTTAAAAAATGAATATCTCCACTTTAGAAATAAGTGTTTTGATTTATATCTCCTCTTGATATCTATTTTTCTCTGTAAAATAAAAATTAGTATTCATTAGTTACTACTGAAGTAACACATAAAAGATTTAGTGAACTAGATCAATTAATCAAAATTAACTCAAAAGCTAGACTTTGCAGTGTCAACGATGTCTTTGTTTTCACCAAGCAATGCTAACAAGTTTGTTACACATATACCACTTTCTTTAGAAATGATTGTTCAAAAGTTGATTAGTTATCAATATTGAAAACCAAACCGAGGGGTCGTGTCGAGGTTGTTCAGGATAAGAATGATGACTCGAATATGGGAAATGATGTCTTTCAAGTTAGTAAGTTGGTTGAGCTATATTGAGTTGCTCCATCAATTGACTTTGAAGAAAATTCAAATTTTCACATCTTTGATAATATTTTTGTTGAGGTTGACGTTAAGGAGTTGAATGTTCTTCTGAGCTCTAGCGGACAAGCACAAATCAATGAAGATGATGATGACAATTATATCAACATAGAAGATTGTGATGGAGCTGATAATGAGTCAATTAAGAAAAAGAAGAAGACAATTCTAACTAACTATTAAAACATGAAAGTGTAATGTCATAAACTATAATATAATATTTATTGATTAAATTATCTGCAAAGAAGTATTTATTTTATTATTGTTATGTGAACTCGTGTTATTATGTTGTGTTTGCAGGTTTCAATTTAAGTATTTGCAGGATGGATAGATAGATAGATAATACAAATACAATCTGACATCTGACAATGTTTCACGCTGATGGAAATACTAACGGTTCGTGTCTGTTGGTGTATTCTAGAGGTGAAAGGAATTGTTCCCCTTCCCAGGACATTGTTCACTGTACATAACACCGATGAAAATACCGACGATTAGTGTTTGTCGGTATATTCCAGAGACGTAGGGAAATGTTCCCCTCCCCTGGTACTATTCATTATGTATAACATTGATGGAAATGGCGACAGTTAGTGTTCGTCGGTGTATTCTAAAGGCGAAAGGAATTGTTCCCCTCCATTGGCATTGTCCATGGAACTTCACACCGATAGAAATACCGACAGTTCATGTCTATTGGTATATTTCAGAGGCGAAGGGAATTGTTCCCTCCATCTCCATCTCCGATCTTTCCTTACATTAGTTTTTTTTTTTTATTTGATCTCTTGAGCTAGCAGTTTGGAACCCAATGATGTAAGGGTAAAATAATAATTCATGGTCATTAGCAAGTCTATGGGATTTGGTATTCAGACTTCATATATTTAGTGGGTGTTCGAAAATATGGTAATAATTGTTTTTCAAAGTGTTTTTCATTTAGAAATATATTAAAATAATATATATTTTTTTATTTTAAAAAATTATTTTTAATAGATAAATTAAAACAAAGCTAAAAACATAAAAAAAAATTAATTTAAATAAAAAAAATTTCAAAACTTTCCCAATCTCATTTGGAACACAATATATATGAAACGAGAGGTTGGTCGTATCCTCGGTCGACTCTTGATGTCTCGTCGATGCAGTCTACAACAGGAAGTCTGGGTTTTGGCCGTAAAGGGCGCCGAGAGAGCCCTACCATCAAATGCATTATCGTCTTCATGGGACCGTTTTCTCTTGTAAGGTGTGGAAAATATCGGACATTAATCTCCATCTCCGATCTTTCCTTGCATCAAATTTTTTGTTTGATCCTCGTTCGACTCTTGATATCTCGTCGATGCAGTCATGGCAACAGGAAGTCTATGGGTTTTGGCTGTGAATGGCGCCGAGAGAGCCCTACCATCAAATGCAACAGGAAGTCAGTCTATCGTCTTTAGCTTCATTATCGTTTGTCCTTTCCATTACGTACCAAATGGTTTGCTCTCTGATTCAGGGTGATGCAGCTTTCAGTTATCATTAATTCTTTTTATTAAAAAGAATATTTTACGTCCAAGTCATTTCATGACAATGAATCAATTTATTTAACATATTAACGATTTTTATTTTATTGGTAATATTTTTTAATAAAAAAAATTAATAGATATTTATGATGCTATATTATTATGAAATATAAATATAAAAAAAAAAACTCAAAGAAGGTAAGTTTTATCACTCAAAAAATTTAAAATGGATAAAAATAACATTGAATTGGTGTCCTTTGAATTGGTTTCAAAATCTAATGTAGAAACTCCCTTCATACTATGAAATAATTTGTCTTTGTCAATTGAAAATAAAATTAAAAAATAGCAAAAGATATTACCTTTGGAAACTCAGAGGATAATCTTTAGAAGTCCCCCTTCCCTCTCATCAAATTATATAAAAAAAAATTAAGGAATCAAACTTTAATATCTTTTATAGAATTTGATAGGGAATTAGGGCCATCTTCAAGATAGAGATTAAAGAGAAAATCTTTCATGAAAAATGAATATCTTCACTTTAGAAATAAATGTTTTGATTTATATATATCTCCTCTTGATATCTATTTAATTGCAATTATGATTTGACTATAAAAATCAATTAACTCATAAAGTAGATGGATTAGATCCCTCTTTTACATAAATTAAATTGACTAAGATCTTATTATCACTTGTTGAAAATGTAGTCTCCTTAAAATTCATTTTAGTTCAAATACTTTAGATAAACTCGTTGAATGCATTTTTGAGCTTAATTTTCATTGATTTTATAATTGACCCATTTATAATTTTTAATGGGACATTTGATATAGTTTGGATTTCATAATTACACATTTACAAAATTTCAAAATATGATAGTCATGATGTCCAAGATTTCAAATAGTTTGATTTATTTAGTGAAAAATTATATCATTCAAAGTAGATGTTTTATTAAGTTTCATGAATTTAAAAGTTATTTTCACTCAAAACCTTTATAAATCTATACATATGATTAAAATAATAATAAAAAATACAAAACATAATGTTTATAATTCTTCAAACTAAGTTTTATTTAGTGCAATCATTTGTTTAACAATATTCATGATGCTCTTGAGCAAGATAATAGTTGGCAATTGAAGAAAACTTTAGGATTAAAGCACTATAAGGTTGTTTGAATCATTAATTGCAAGTTATTTCCATCTAGATACGCCATTAATAAATAAAGTGCATTGAATATTTTCATATTTTTAAAATGTGAGTCATATTGTATGTGATTTGAGTGGTGTGTTTATTAAGTGAAAGCTTATATTATTCAAATTAACCTTTTTATTAAGTTGCATTTATTTAATTAGGAAAATTAATTTCACTCGAAACCTCTAAAAATTAATCTATACATATGATTAAAATGGAAAACAAAGCAACACATAATGCTTATAATTCTTTCAACTAATTTTTTTTCAGTGCAACGATTTGTTTAACAATCTTAAGATTGTTAAAATGGAAAACAAAGCAACACATAGGGCTAGACTCTGTCCCATCAGTTGGCCCATATGATTGGGCTGGGCCCAACCCAATATACAATAATAATAATAATATATAATATCATATCATATATTTTACAAAACAAATTCTAAAAAATTCTAGAAATCCTTTTTTTTTTATTTTCTCATGTATTTTTCTATAAATTTTAATTAATATTGGTTTGTATTTTTATATTGTAAAAATACAAGTTCGGTATTAAAATATTTTATTTTCTCTAAAATATTAAAAATTACACAAAAAAAAAATTTATTTTCATGCACATATCGAAGCTTTCAAATATAAAAAAGTTTCATCATGTTTTCGTATAACGAAATAAAATTCAAAAAACATAGTAGCCCATGAAATGCTAACGCCCTTTCTCAACATTGATAAAGCACAATATTAGTCCGACAACAATTTGTTTTGAAATAAACTTTTTACTTTATTTGAATCCAATCAATTTGAAGGCAATTTTCTTTCAAATGATGTTTTTATTTTAATTTAATTACATCAATCCGAAGGTAAATTTATTTCAAATAGTTTTTTTTTCCCTTTATACTAAGCCCATTAGTCTGATAAAAAAATTTATGAAAATTTTTCTTTAAAATTTTTTTTTTCATTTTTTTATTGTTTCAGGGTTTTTTCTTTTTATGAGACTATGTTTGATTTTCAATTGTTTAGAGGGTAGATGCCTTTTGCCTTTTGATGAGATTTTTTTTTTTTATTATCATTTTTAGAGTTGTTGACTCTCAATGAGACTTGCTAAAAAATAAAGTGAAAAGTTTACTTTGACCCTTATATTTTTCAATTTGTAAACTTTAAGTCCCTTTAATTTTTTTTTAAATTAAATTTTAGTTCAAAAATTTATTTTTAAATCCGTGGTTTGAGAGTAGAAATAAAAAGTAGTCGAAGTGATAAAAAGAGTTATAATTGACATCAGGATTGTGAATTTTATTCTATTCCGTCCATAATCAGATCAATATATCTTGTACCATTTAAAAAAAACAAAACAAATCTCAAATTACTTTGAATCCTCGGTCTATTTTGAATTTCTTGTCCAAATCCAATTTCATACCAAATTTAACTGATACAAAAAGCTAAAGCAACTCTCTCTGGTCAATACATGTTCATGTTTAGAAATTCCACCTCCATATCATCATTTGTCTCAAGAACAATCGAATTGTTAAAATCAGGAACCACTCTTTCTAACCCCTTCCAAGAGAAGAGCTTGCCAGACCTTTCCAAGCTTAATAAAAGAGTGTTGTTCACTGAATTCTGCTAAAGAACAGATATTATTTCCACTCCTTAAATCCTTTACTATGGTTAAGAGATCAGTATCTTCCATTACAAAAGAAAAATACGTTTCAAAACTGTTTTTGAAAAAAATTGATTTTTTTAACTTCAAATTAATATTTTTTTATGCTTTCAAATCATTATATTGAACTAATGATTTTAATATATTTTCAAGTAAAAAATACTTTAAAAAACAACCGCAACTATACTCTCAAACTCCTCCTTAACACCAAATAAATGAAATTATGGCTAAATAGTGACACAGATTAGTAGCTTGTTCATCATCTCACTAATTACAAAATCTAACAATCCGCAAGCAAAAGAAAGCTTTCACCTATTGTACATTACACAATCAATGGACCTCAATATTTTGGCATTTAAAATTATATATAAAAAATAAAAAGCAGAAGAAGAGTACCTATTTGATGTTTGTTTTCTCAGAAAATTCACTATTGCCGGTTAATTGCATAACGTTTGATAGATAGAGGAATCAATTAGGGTTTTTTTTTCCCGAATCTAACTAGTCAAGAATCGTGGGATAGCTGGAGGGAAAATATTTTATTTGCTCAAAACAAAATCATTAGATTTTTAGTTGCATTTTTATAAATTTCAATCAGAATTTCTTGTAGAGATTTGAGAGATAATATCAAAGGAGTCTTGAATTTGTTGTCGAACACAAATTAGTCACTGATTACGTCCTACTGAAAAAACCACCAAATTATTTGGTCAAATTGATACAAACACAGACGATTCTCAGGGCTTTCGACAGACGAAAGCACAAAAGAAAATAAACAATCATAAAATCAACAAAAATTAATGAGTGAAAAAAGCTGCTAACAGTAACCTTAAATTTACATTTTATTCTAATAAAATCAATCTCATAGAAAGATTTATAACGTATTTAAATAGGTCAAAGAATCTACGTATATTAGATAATAGAGTTAAAATGCTAAAACATAAAAGAAAATAATAGTAAAATCTGGAAAAATATAAAAAAATAAAGGAAAATTATCAAAACATGATATTCCAAGCCTAATTTCAAGAATTAATCCTCAAGAACCTCCTATAAAAAATTAGTTTAGCACGATTAGATCTCCTCTTGAGCTTAGTTTTATCCCATTAGTCTATAAAAATATTTATTGTTAGATCATTTTATATAATTTAGTGTGGATGACAAGGTAGGGGAACGGAATTATTGCACAATAAATCTCCCAATGATTGCAAAAGATCAAAAAAAATAAAATAAAATTTGCTCGTTATATCACTTACTCCTTGTATCCATAAACTCCTCTTATATTTGAATAACAATTTTCAAATCTTGGTTATTAAACTTGATATAAGAGTAAGGCTCTAGTTATGTATTAAACAGGTTATCTCGAGTAAAAAAAAAAGAAAAAAGAAAGTTTAAATGACATAATTTTAAAAAACAAATTAAAAAAAAAACAAAACAAGTCTTATCCAGATCACTTTACTTGCTGAAATAACTGCATATTGACTTTATTTTGGCACCTAGCCTAGGTCAGGTATTGGGTTGGCGTAGGTTAACTTACTAGATTGTTCCAGGTCAAATCAAATGTCTTACTCAGTAGAATTGAATTATAAGAAAATCCGAACATGGTATTGCTAATGTCATTCAACTTCATGGGTATCTATACTACAGATTGTTCAGGTATATGAAATCAAGAGGTAAACATGGATTGAAATGGTTTAATTTTCTCAACAATATACAATAGCAGATGAACAAATTGGGAAGTTGGATTAGATTTATACAACCAAAGTGTTGTGACTACGTAGAAAAATCACCTTTGTATGGATCAAAGACTGTATCCTTTTCGAAAGAGGGATCCCAATGGTTTAATTGAAACCATTAGAAGCAGCATATAGGAAGTCCAGGAAGCCTGTTCCCTTGAGAACACCTTTACCAGTCAAGAGTTCAAAATCTATCAAAAACAAGAAGCCAATTATGGCTGCCTGCCCATTTATCAATTCATTCTTGCTGGTGAAACCGAACCCCTCTTGACCCTCATCGATTACCATTCTCACCTGATAAGTATGGACAGAACTTATCAATTCAACCACTCAAAATTGGAGTATGTGTACATTCTTTTCAATTTATAACCAGTCCCCATGATTATGTTAAGACAAACCAAAGTATTGCAGTTACCTCATCCACGTTGACATCAGATGCTGTCACACCAGGTTGAGCCTTCCCACTGAAGACAATCTCAGCAGACACATCAGATTTTACACCTCCTCTGATACTGATGTAAATATTTTCTTCATCAGTTTTCACAGGATACACGAAAAGCGTTCTCAGAGCAGGTGTGAGAACTCTGAGCACAGGGTTATTTGGATACCATTCTTTGATGGCTCCAGTCCGAAGATCAAAAGTGCTATCAGTTGATGGACAAACTATGCAACCATCCTACGGGAAAGAAAGAATAAGGAAATATTCTCATGTTTCTTGTTTTCCCTTGGTGTAAGAAAATATAACAAGTGTGCAACAAGTATAGACATAAAACAACTCATTTAAGTTTCAAAAGGTATTGACAGATACTCCACTACAAAGAGACAAGTGCAAGGTTCCTATTGTCACAGTAATATAGCAGAGGAAACTTGATTACAAATGAATTTCCCAAGTCTTGGATGTGCATAAAATGTGAAATTCAGTGGAAAACACCTTTCTATTTTTTTTTTTTAAAGTCATTTTTCACTTGTGTCCAAGAATCCAAGGGCAGCTGGGGACATAATTTCATTTCTTGCTATGTGGCAATCATTTGTAAATATGATTTCAACTGCTGGTAAAATAAGGGAACTGTATGACTTTAATATCTATATGAATATTTTTCTTCTTTTTAGAATGTCTGTTGAAGGAAGCAACTACATTGTATTAGCATAACAGAGCTATTAACCAAAGGTTAAATATTGTATAGTGCAAATTAAAACTTACTACAACTAAACCCATTTTCTGTCACAGTCTGTTAGTTAGAGAGAACATTTAAAACTTAGTTCAATGCCATAAATCCTAAAGATTATTGAGGGTGTTTTATGTCAGACCATAAGTCCTAATCTATGAAAATTCACATGATCTAAAGTGAGGATTGACAATTATATGTTTTATAATACTTGCAGCTTGCAGCCTAACTACGGATATAAACAGTCAATAAACAAACAGAGTAGTCATTTCTGCTGAACAAAGCAGGCACTGAATCCTTTTTTGGCTGTGGGATGAGGAGTTGTAGACTTAAAACTTCAGTTAAATGCACCAAAGGATAAAAAGAAGAAGTTAAATTTAACTCATCTGATGCCTATAGTTTATCTGATCTCTATATGATTGATATGCCTTCCTCACAATGGAAAACCAACACTGCTAACCTAATCTGATCCTGGGTTTCTGACACAATCATTTACAACCACGAAGGACCTTCACAACGGTTACCATGGAAGACATCTGAAAACAAGCATTAACTTCAACTGCTAAGCTTTCACACAATATAACCAAGGAGTGCTAAGCACTTTATAACTCTTAAGTTGAACGGTCCAATCTAAACTATATTCAATCACATCTTAAATCTCTTGCAATTTCTCAAGTACCCAGAATCTGTTATTTTAGAGATCAAGAAATTCAGACCTTGAAATGTAAGAAAGCTATAAGATATTAGGAGCTTAAAGGAAAGTAACCAAAAGCTTACTAACTCTCCCTTCTCTTTCCTTCACCACTGATGTTAGGTATATCCAATTACTATCCACTTGCACTCTAGAAGCTGACCTTTTATTTGACAAGAGTACTGAATTTAGAGAAACAATTACACTTGCAAAGACGATGCACTGGGACTCATGGCTTAACAGATGGCTACTAATAGTCACTATCTATTCCCTTTCTGCACAAAAGATTCTTCCAAGTTCCAATTAAACATTTGTATACAAAAATTCTTCTTTCAGATACTAGGATCCACTACATAGATGTATTCGTGATTTATTGTCTTGTAGTTTCAAACAAAGCAGGCCACAGTGAGAAGAATAAAAGCATCTCTATGACTTTCAACACTCAAATCTAGGATTCAAAATTACTTGATTCAAACGAGGAAAAGAGGCATTATTCACAAATCAAAACATTTCAATCAAAATCTAATCCAAAAGCCCATAAAAACTGGCATTTCCCGTTACCATCTTTTAAAAAAAAAAAAAATACTGCTGCAGCGTTTAAAACTGAGATGAATACAAAACAAGTGAAGTAAATATACCAAACCTGTGTGAGCTTGGCATTAAGCAGACCTTCAGTATAGGCCCCTTCTGCAGGAGACCGATTCTCAATTGCATAAACCTGGTCTTTATACCATAGCAACAGTATAGTCTCTCCATCTTGAATAATCACTCTTCTTTCTCCCTTAGGCAGGGCAGTCAGAGGCACAACTGGAACCCAATTCTCTCCACCAGAAGACGGTGACTCTTCAGTCAACGACACCTCTGTTGCCTTGCACACTATTCTACAGTTAGACCTGAGTGTCTTACATGAAGGAGCAACAAAATGGCAGTTTATGGGCAATGCAAAGGATGGAGGGTAAGTGGGTCGGTGCCAAAAAGAGATGGTGGTTCGCGGTGGAGAGTTGAAGGAGTGGTTTTGAGTAAAAGGAGTGAGATGGGAGGGAGTAGTGGTGGTTTTGGCCATGGGAGGAGGGAGATGGAGGGAATGATCAGAAAGGAAGAGAGGGAATGGAGGAAAAGAGAGTGTGTGGCAGTAAGGATGTGCACGGCCACATAATGTGGATATTAGGAAAGAAGGCGCTGTGGTCGTTCGTGTTTGTGTTTTGTTGTGCGGCGTTGAGCCACAAATTTATATATGCCTCGTTGATGGGTTTTTTTTCCTTCATATATTTATGTTTTCTTGATTGTATTTTATTTTTATTTTTATTTTTTCGTTGACAATTTCATATAATAATTTTAATCAGAACATAGATTTTCCTTTTATTTCTAAATCTTCTTATAATAATTTTAATGAAAACAAAGATTTTTCTTTTTTTCTTTTATTTTTTATTTTTTGCATGGGTGCATAAATAGGAGGATGGTATCCACAACAGATTTAGAGGATTCATAAATATAGAGGCCAAATAAAAACTCTATTTTTTATAAGTATTATTCTAATATGTGATGCTACTTAAATACATATTAAATAAAAATTGAATTGAAAAAAAAAACTATTAAATAATAACTTCATGATACAATTAAGTGTTCTAAATAAGTTATTTTATTTGAATTGAGATTTAAAGTACTTTAGAAAGGTGTTTTATCATATTTAAATATGTTTCCTCACACAAAAAGGGTGTCGTCATCTAAGAATATACTCGTATTAGTCTTTCTCCATTTATAATATTTTTTAATGTTATGTAGAGAAATTAAATTAATTAGGAAAAATTTACGATATGTTTGATGTGAAATAAAAGAAGGTGAAACTAAGCAAAAATTAAATACTATTTTATAAAAAATATCACAATTTCTTTTATTTAACTTGTTTTAAGTAATTTAAATTAAAATTGAATACTTGCCATTTCAGGTTAAATATCTAAACCTAATTTTTTATTCCCAAATAAATGTCTCTATTTTTTTAAAACAAAAGGAAAGAAGCAACTTGGTTGGGGAGGATATGCTAAAAAAAAATTCAAATGCATAAATGAGAAAGAAAAACCTAGAAAATAAACATTTTATACTGCAAAATCCAAAAATCCTCAGCCAAACCATTAACTAGCTAAAAAAACAGCAAGAAAGTCTTTGATAGGCCATTCAATACAAGTCCAAAGTTAGTTCAATAATTCCTAACTAAGAAGCAACTATTTTGGACGAGATATGTTTCAACTTTGATGAAGAGATGAAGTTTAATAAGCACACACCTCTTTCTTTTTATTTTTTTTCTGTTAAATTGCTACTCAAAATATTTGTTAGGCATCTTTTGAAGTTATTTGTTAATTTAAATATAATGAATGTTTGTTTTTAGATGTTTAGTCTTGCCATAATTTAGTTTGATATTTATGATTGTTTATTAGAGTGTTAAATATCAGTTTGAGATATATTTTAGCATGTTTTAATGATTAGTTAATCAATTTTGAGCAATGGTAAGATATGTTAAGTACAAATGTTGCTTGTGGATTAGATTAATTTGAATAGCTTGTTAGGTTTGTTTGGAGTTGCAAACATGAGGTTTGAGTTTAAAAACAATGAAAATAACCAATGAAATAATGTTTTTGCCTAAAAAAATGTTATTTTTTCTTATTGTCATTATGTAATTTGCTTGTTATTTTGCTCTTGATTTTTTATTTCTTGTTGTTTTGATAGTTCAAAAAAGTTATATTGAGCATGCTTAACCAATATATAGTTGCAAGGCTTTGGTTGTTGTTTCTGGGTTTTATATATTTTCTAAGTTTAAAGTCTTCGCTATTCTTTTTAAGTTTTCATTGCTTTTTTGGGTTGATATTTATCTATTGAGTCCTTGTTTTTCATGTTTTTTTTATCGTTTGTTAGCTCCTACATATGCACTTTAGCTTCTTGATTATTAATATAGGATCATAAGGTTTAAAAACACTAAAATCATGGTATTTGATCTTTGATTCTTTCATTTTATTTTTCACAAAGAATCAAATAATTGTGAAATTATGTTGTTTCTTGTGTTAATCCAACCTCAAAATCTTATTTAAATATTGTTTTTACATGCTTTTATGCCTTCAATTTGACATGATCTAGTCTTATTTTGAATATATATTTTCTAGGTTTTTCCAAGTATTTTTTGTGTTTTTAAGTAAATTCAAATATTTTTTCTCTTTTAATCTTCATTTTTTCTTTTTTAATTTTGAGTTATATTTGTTGGCTTGGACTTTGGGCCAGAAAGCCCAACTCATGTGATTAAGCTTAATCCATTTTTAATAAGGCAGGTTCAAAACAGCGATGAATGTTCACATATATTCATAGTTTGTTGCAATTGGTCCCGATTAGACTAACGATTGGTGCCAATTTCTTCCCATCATTTGGGGTCAATCTTCACCATTCCACCTTCGTGTGGATGATTTGAATGCTTCTTCATTAACTCTTTACAGCTCCAGCTCCTTGCAGCACAACCTCTGCCACTTTCTTGTTCTTGTTAGCTATTTGTTGCCAATCAATTGTAAAGGCATTTATAGCGAAACTTCCTTGCTAATCAAACAAAAAATACAAAAAAGAAAAAAAAAAAACAATTATAGTTGGGATTTCCATCTCCCAATCAACCAGTAAATCAAATGACAGAAGCTGTTTTGGTCAGTATTACTGATAGAATCTTGGGAAAACTAGGGAACCTGGCCCTGCAAGAGATAGGACTGATATGGGGTGTAAAGGACGAGCTTGAAAAACTAAGGAATACTGCCTCTGTTATCAAAGCAATATTTCTTGATGCAGAGGAGCAGCAAACAAAAAGCCATGAGATTAGAGATTGGCTCCAAAAGCTTAAAGATGCAATTTATGATGCAGATGATTTGCTGGATGATTTCTCCACGGAAATGTTGCAACAGCAGCTGATGATGCAGGATCAGAAGGCGATAGAGGTATGTGCTTTCTTTTCGAAGATAAAGAAGACTGCATATGGTTTTAGCATGTCTTGTAAGATTAAGGCAATTAGGGAGAGACTGAATGACATAGCTTCAGACAGAAGCAAATTCCATTTGACAGACCACCCCAGACAGATGCCTAGTGTTATTGCAGAGAGGGAGCAGACTCATTCTTTTGTTTGCGTTGAAGAAGTTGTGGGGAGAGAGGATGATAAATTGGCCATTGTAGAATTGCTGTTGCACTCTAACACTGAGGAGAATGTTTCTGTTATACCAGTAGTTGGCATTGGGGGGCTAGGAAAGACTACTCTTGTGCAGCTCGTTTACAATTCTGAGAAAATACGAAGGCATTTTGAGCTAAGAATTTGGGTGTGTGTTTCTGATGTTTTTGATGTGAAGTTAATAGTTCAAAAAATTTTGGAATCTGCAACTAATACTAAATGTGATGGCCTTGAGATGGATTCCTTGTTAACTCGTCTTGGAAAAGAAATAGATGGCAAGAAATTTTTGCTTATTTTGGATGATGTATGGAATGATAACCGTGAGAGATGGCTAAAACTGAGGGATCTGTTAATGGGTGGCGCAAGGGGGAGTAAGGTTGTGGTGACGACACGCACTCAGTTGATCGCAACAATTACTGGCACAGCTAAACCATACTTCCTCAGAAGTCTTTCTGAAGATGAGTCATGGTCTTTGTTTGAGAAGTTAGCTTTTAAACAAGGGAAAGACTTTGAGAATACAAGACTTGTAGCAATCGGAAAGGAGGTTGTTAAAAAATGTGCTGGAGTTCCCCTTGCCATAAGGACTATGGGAAGCCTTCTTTACTGCAAGGATACAGAAACTGAGTGGCTCTCCTTTAAAGACAGAGATCTTTCCATGATACCTCAAAATGAGAATGACATATTACCGATATTGAAGTTGAGCTATGAGCTACTTCCGCCATGCTTGAAGAATTGCTTTGCTTACTGTTCCTTGTTCCCAAAGGACTACGAAATTAATAAGCAAACACTGATAAAACTCTGGATGGCACAAGGTTTTCTGCAGCCAGCCGATGGAATGCAACATCCTGAGGAAGTCGGTCATCAGTGTTTCATGGATTTAGCTCGGCGATCCTTCTTCCAAGATTTAGAGTATGGTGAATGGGGTGATGTGGTGAGTTGCGGAATGCACGATCTGATGCATGACCTTGCCCTATTAGTTGGTGGAAGTGAGAGCTCTACAGTCGATTCTAATGCAGAAAATATAAGTGAAAGAATTCGTCATGTATCCCTTGACTTTGAATTAGATTCATCGCAGAAAATCCCCCCCTCTTTGTTCAAAGCAAACAAAATTCGGACATTTGTGCTGCCTGTGCAACCAGTTTATCGTAAAATACTGAATCAGGCTCCCCATGATACAATTATTTCCAGTTTCAGGTGCTTGCGTGCATTAGATTTCCATAACACAGGGGTTGACATTGTGCCTAGTTCAATCAGTAAGTTGAAGCATTTGCGGTATCTTGATCTCTCCAAGAACGAAGATCTAAAAAGACTCCCCCGTTGCATTGCGAGACTGAAGAATTTGCAGACACTCAAACTCTCTTCCTGCAAAAGGTTAGAAGCATTGCCAAGACATATCAGTAAAATGATCAGTCTTAGGCATCTTGAGATTGACCAGTGTACTGGTTTGACGCACATGCCAAATGGTCTGGGGCAACTAACTGCTCTTCAGACATTAACACAATTTGTAGTTGGCAAGTATGGCTCCTCCCCTGATCTCAGTGCACGCCTGAGGGAATTAAATGGCCTAAACGACCTCCGAGGAGAGTTCAAAATTTCAAAGCTGGAAAAATTGAAGGTTTCTGCAACGGAATCAAGGGAAGCGAATTTGAAGGGAAAAGAGAACTTGGAGGTCTTGAGATTAGAATGGACCAGAGGAGTTAATGATGACAGAGTTATTGATGAAGATGAAGTGTTGCTAGAAAGCTTTCAGCCACATTCTAATCTTAAGGAGTTTCACATTTACGGGTATAGAGCTGGAAAGTTTCCAAGTTGGATGGTGCTTAACTTGTCTTTATTGCTCCCGAATCTTCAGGAGATCATCATATGGAGGTGTTACAGATGCTTAGAACTCTCGATGTTTAGTCAGCTACCTATGCTCAAGGTTCTGAAACTTGAAGAGGTTACGGCTTTCGAGTACATCGAGAATAGCAGCAATGGGTCTTCTTCATTGTTTTCAGTCAGGGGCAATCTATCCAAGAGAGGAAAAAGAGAAGAAAAATCGGCACTGTTCTTCCCAAGCCTACAAGAACTTCGACTCTTTGACTTGCGTAACTTTAAGGGATGGTGGAGGGAAGAAGTTTCTGTGGTTAATAATGATGAAGCAACAGTAGAAACGACAACCGAAACAGCAGGAATATCACTTCCATCAGTAGCAGCCTGTGAGAAGCAGCAGCCACTACAGCAGCAGCTAGTTCTGCCGTCATTTCCTTGTCTTTCAAAATTAACCATTGGCCACTGTCCAAATCTATCAAACTTGCCATTGCATCCATTTCTTAATGAAGTGGAGTTCAAGGATGTAAATGCTGGGCTGGTGCAGTGGTCAATGGTGGGTCTTGCTTCAATAGAAGGGAGTTCAGCATCAGGAAGAAACACTTCACTTCCTTCCTTCCCCTCCACTCTTAAACTGAAGCATTTGTGTATGGACAGCGTCATGGATCTTGTTTCAATTTCAGAGCTGGGACTACAAAACCTCACTTACCTTGAGCATCTAACCATAGAGAATTGTCCAAATCTGTCATCTCTTCCAGAGGAAAGTTTAAGGGGTTTAAGGTCACTCCGTTTTCTCTCCATTCGTGGTTGTGGAAGCCTAACGTCACTGTTCCTGGGATTGCAATATCTCACATCCCTCGAAGAGCTTGAAATCGAAGAGTGCAGAGCACTTGATATGTCAGATTGCGATGAAGAGAACAGCTTGCAATTTCGAGGAATGAAGAGCCTTCGGAGACTGAAAATCGGATATATGCCACAATTAGAATCTATACCGGATGGAATTCATGAAGTTACATCGTTGCAAGATTTAAAGATTGAAGGCTGTGTTGGCTTGAAGACTTTGCCAGAGTGGATTCATGACCTCAAATTACTTCAAAGGCTTGACATTTCTGATTGTCCCGAGCTCAATTCTCTACCACAGGCTTGCATGAAAGCATTGCAAATTTTGGAAATCTACAACTGTCCCAAGTTGCTGAGAATATGTGAAACGAGAACAAGCATGGACTGGCCTTTTATTGCCCACATCCCTCATGTCTATGTTGACCGGAAAAAGATCACGATACATGCTGCTGATATCTCAAGCTTATAAGGGTTTCTGTTTCATTTTGCAGGTCTGCTCGTCTTCTTTATCCTTAATTCTTTATAAACTTCCATAGCTATCCCTTGCTTCGTTGGTTGTTGTTCAAGATACAAGAATTTGGATTCGCTTTGTTATCAAGAAATGAAATGAGCACAATAATTTTAATTGAAGAAAGAATTCAGGAATTAATGTCCAGAAGTCAAGTCTTTTTATATTTCTGATTTGCTGCAAATTTATAACACATCATTGCTCATCTCACAATTCAAGTACTAGATCAAAATTTTGTGAAATACAAATTTAAGTTGCATATTTTCAACGTTGTGTTCCATTGGCATGCATCTAATAGAAATTTAACCTATGAATTCATCAATTATTAGTACGAGGCTTTAACTATTCAATTATAACATGTTAGATTTTTTTGTGATATGATTGTTTTTATTTGTGAATCAGAGGCAACATCTGATTTGGTGAGGAGATTAGACGTCGACTGCAAATTACACGAGTACATGAATAAAAACAACATATGATGACCTAACTTGTTACTCTATAGTTCGGAGATTGAGCACATTTGGATCTATTTTATTAATTTATTTTTTTATTTTGGTTATTTATATTAGAAAATTTTAATTGATAAGTTGAGTTTAATAACTGAATGTTTTAGGGTTATGATATTTATATATTTTTTTTTTTAGTTTGTGAGATAATTTTATTGAATTGAATAAAAATTATATAGTTGAAGATTTTTCCAATCCTTATTCTTTTTCTTTTCTGGTTTTTTTTCTCTGCTTTTAATTCTTAAATTCTTTCTTTGAAGTTTCTTTCTTTTCTACTTTATTTATTTATTTTTTTTGTTCGAATGGTTGCATTTGAAATACTTCTATCCGATTAAATGGGAATCAAAACTTTTCCAGTTATCAGTTGGCTTGTACTAGATCTGAGTGTAGATAAAGCAATTAGTGTGCATATGAGCCTTTTACTTAACCTTTACTTAGAATTTGAAGTTAGCCTTTTGGGGTTGTTTGCAACGTCCTATTTAAAAATTCAGAGTCAAATATGGAGCACGTACGGAACTAGAAGTTTTTTAATCTATCACAAAGTTTTTTTTTTTTTTAATTCATTTAAGTTGGAATTTATGTGTATTTGGAATAATTGATTTTGAAGTTAAAGCTCAAAATTAGTGAAATAAAAAGGGACAGAGTTTAGACTATAGTTTTCACACCCGGTCCAGTGGCCGGCCCCATCCAATGCCCGGGTTTCGAGTTTTAACCGGGTGTTCAGGTCAATTTTTTGTTTTTAAAAATCAAAACGACATCATTTTAGTAAAAAAAAGTCAACGGGTTGCAACCGGATCTTGTCGGGTCATCGGGTCAACCGGGTCACACCAGGTTTTTCCTTCCCCTATTTTTTCTTCAACTCGGTCTGGTTTTAACTCCGGATCCCAAGTTTCAAAACTATAGTTTAGACTATAGTTATAAGAACTGATCTAACATGTTGAGATGCGGTGATCTATTAACTCGAATCCTAGCTTAAATTGATGTAAATGAAAAACTTTTTTTAAAAAAAATTAAAATACTATTCCTTTGGGTATTTTTTTTTTAAATAATTACTTTGAACGAAGTCAATTTACATACCTACAAGGTCTTGGGACAGGTCAACTCCTTAGCTGTGTCCTGTAACTATGGTTCACACATATAATAAAACGAAAAGGAATCAAGAAAAGCTTGGGCACAATGAGGTCAAATTTTGCTTTACAACCATCATTTAAAAGCTTCTTACACATTTCTTACAGATGAAATGGCGCAATAATCGAGTGCGTTTTCTATGCTAGCCCAACAGGCAACTGTGGAGAAGTTCCATGAAATTGTTGCTTTTCCTTACTAGAGGTGATTATTTACTGTTCGTTTCGGGTTATTTTAGTTTGGTTTTTTTACTTTTTTTGTTTAGTTTGTTTTATTTTTAACTAGATCAGTTTGGTTAAGATTTTTTGATTTTAAATTTATAAAACCAAAACCAAACCAATTTTTTTAAAATATTCTAATTAATTTAATCAATTTTTTTATTTTTTTAAATAAAAAAAGGTGTTTTATCATATTTAAATATGTTTCCTCGCATAAAAAAGTTATCATCATCTAAGAATATACTCTTATTGGCCTTTCTCTATTTATAATATTTTTTAATATTATGTAGAGAAATTAAATTAAATTAATTTAAAAATATTTTAGGATACGTTTGATATGAAATAAAAGAAGGTGAAACTAAGCAAAAATTAAATACTATTTTATAAAAAACATCACAATTTCTTTTATTTAACTTGTTTTAAGTAATTTAAATTAAAATTGAATACTTGCCATTAAACTAATTTTTTATTCCCAAATAAATGTCTCTATTTTTTTTTTAAAAAAAAGAAAGAAGCAACTTGGTTGAGAAGGACATGTTAAAAAGAAATTCAAATGCATAAATGAGAAGGACAAAATTAGGAAATAAACACTCTTGTACTGCAAAACCCAAAAATTCTTAGCCAAACCATTAACTAGCCAAGAAAAACAACAAGAAAGTCTTTGATAGGCTATCAATACAAGTCCCAAGCTAGTTCAACAATTCCTAGCTAAGAAGCAACTATTTTGGATGAGGTATGTTTCAACTTTGATGAAGGGATGAAGCTCAATGAGCACGAACCCCTCCCTTTTTATTTTATTTTTGTTAAATTGCTGCTCAAAATATTTGTTAGGCATCTTTTGAAGTTATTTGTTAATTTAAATGTAATGGATGTTTGTTTTTAAATGTTTAATTATGCCACAATTTAGTATGTACATGCATGTTTAAGTTTTGTTTGAGGCTTGGTTTGATATTTAGGATTGTTTATTAGAGTGTTAAATGTCAGTTTGAGATATATTTTAGCATGTTTTAATGATTAGTTAATCAAATTTAAAGCAATGGTAAGATATGTTAAGTACAAATATTATTTATGGATTAGATTAATTTGAGTAGCTTTCTAGGTTTGTTTGGAGTTGCAAACATGAGGTTTGAGTTTAAAAACAATGGAAATAACCAATGAAACAATGTTTTTGCCTAAGAGAATGTTATTTTTGCTTGCTGTCATTATAGACTTTGCTTGCTATTTTGTTCTTGATTTTTTTATTTTTTGTTGTTTTGATAGTTCAAAAAAGTTATGTTGAGCATGTTTAACCAATATATAGTTGCAAGGCTTTGGTTGTTATTTCTATGTTTTATGCATTTTCTATGTGTAAAGTCTTTGCTACCCTTTTCTAGGTTTTCATTGCTTTTCTAGGTTGATGTTCATCTATTGAACATTGTCTTAGGTCCTTGTTTTTCATGTCTTTTTTATCGTTTGTTAGCTCCTACACATGCACTTTAGCTTTTTGATCATTAATCTAGGATCATAAGGGTTTAAAAACACTGAAATTATGTTGTTTGTTGTGTTAATCCAACCTCAAAATCTTATTTGAATATTGTTTTTACATGCCTTTATGCCTTCAATTTGACATGATCTGGTCTTATTTGGAATTTATGTTTTCTGGGTTTTTCCAAGTGTTCTTCGATTTCTTAAGTAAATTAAAATGTTTTTTCTCTTTTAATCTTCATTCTTTCTTTTTTGATTTTGGGTCATATTTGTAGGCTTGGGCTTTGGGCCAAAAAGCCCAACCCACATGGTGGGGCTTAATCCATTTTTTAAAAGGCAATGTTTGGATGATTTAAAAACATTTTTAATTAAAGGTATGTTTGGCAAATATGCCCTAGTATTTTTTTCAGTAATATTTATTTTCTTTTTTTTGTGTTTTTTCCAAAAAGGCATCAAAAAATTTCAAAAAATTCTAAAAAAATTCAGGGACCATTTTAAAATTATTTGTGGATCACTCGCATGTTTTTCAATATTTTTATTTAATATTTGGGTTGTAAATTTACTCTGTAAGATATTGACCCAATATTAAATATACATGTTTTTTTCTTTAAAATTTCAGACAAATACAAAAAACAAATTCCTTATTGAAAAAAACACATAAATATGTTTTTATTTATCTGTATATGGTGAAATTATAAAAATTGATAAACTTGGTACATGATTATAACCATTAACAGTTAAAGAGAAATGTTTAATAAAATTAAGTATTGCGAGAGATAAGAATTATTAAGTAGTGGTTACATGTTTTATAAATCATGTTGCAAATTATTCATCTTGTAATTAGAAAATTTGAGATTCAATAAGATATGAATTTTGATATAGTAAAAACTAACGATGTTGTCTGTGATGAGTTTTTCAATCTATAAGTTTATGAGAGTATAAGAAAAAATGTATTTAAAAATAACAACATATTAATATTGTTCTTACTGAATAAAATGTTTTAATTCATCGCGGTTAAATAGCATATAATTATGTGCATGTCTTAATTTGATTTCTATCAAGTATCTTCCACTCACTGTTTTTTTTTACAGGTCATCTAGCATGGAAAAATATTGATAAATTTCCACTTGAAAGAACTTTTCCACTGTCATCATGTCTTGGAACATAGTTTATTCTTGTTCTTAAGTGAGACTCAAAATAAAACGAGATAAATGTTGAGATCTCTTCAACAATATAAGCCTCATATATCGAAGCCTCGACAAGCACATTTTTTAAACTTTTTTCTTTAGGTTGAACAAATATATGTATGAAATTAACTGAATGTCTTAAATTAAAAAAAAAACAATATAAATTTAATTAGGATGAATGTGTAATCTCTAACCTCTCGAATGGATACATCTATCTATACTAGACATGGTCTCTAACATTTGCCTTAAGCGGTAGATATATGGGCACATGCTCCATTGAGTCGAAAAAAAATGAAGGGAATATCATCTCAAGTTTGCAAATTGTCTAGACGATATTCATTTCAAACTTCTCCATACGTTGGGTATATAACTTGTTAGAGCATATATCTCTAAAAAAATGACTAATCTTTATGAGTGCATCCCATATCCCCTTTGGTAATAAATCATCATAAGCAAATGGAATGAGTTGTTGCATAAACACGTGATAGTCATGACTCTTCATTCCATACAATATATTATCTTTCAAATTCACCAATCTAGATATGTTTGAAGCATATCTATTAGGAAAACACAGATTCTGAAACCATTAGTGGAAAAATAATTATGCATTTTTATCTAAGAGAAAACTAGCTTTGGGCTTTGCAATCCATGACCCATCATAAACCAACTATTATTCTTATGGTGACAAAACAAAGGTATATCATTTTAGCATTCATGTTGTACGTTGTCTTTCTTTTCCCGTTCATCACCTTGTCAAAAATATTTTCAAACACATTCTTTTCAATATGTATGACACCCAAACTATGTGAAGGAGATTAGTTTTTTAATAAGGAAGCTCCCAAAAAAATACTTTGTTATACCCAATTGTGGGTCACACCAAAACCAGAAAATTTCTGTTTACCAAATTGAAAATCAAACACAATGTCCTTGTACTATGAGACCATGTCATATAATTGTTAAGGTGAAGGCCTTGTTATTTTCTATACAGTATGTGATTAGTACTTAAAAGTGCATTCTCATTAAGGCTTTATATCATCATATTGCATTAAAGTATCATTAAATTCCCTAACTAAAGCATGTTTTATAATAACAAGTCTGATAATATAATATATCTTTAATTTATGGTAAATGCTTATTTTGAATGCAGGTATATCTCACAATTCAAAGGATTGATTGATATAATTAACTATTGAAAGTGAAGAGACAAAAAGAGGACTAAGCTAAGAGAAGAGATGCTGGTTCAATTCCAAACTGGAACACCATTCGGTTATTGGATCATAACTGGAGTTGTAGACCTTGGATTTAAGTCTGCTTTATATGGATGGAAAGCTAAGACATAGACCTAAAACTTTTATGCTAAGTCCAAGACTCAATTCTGCTGTTTTTAAGTTCAAATCTTAGGAACACCGGAGAAGTCGGAATCCGTCCTGCAGCTCAGACACTGTTCGGTTTTTAGCTCATATCTTGAGTTCTAGAAGTCCAAATGAGCTCTGGTTTTTTTTGTTGGAAAGCTGAGACAATTGCCCACAACTTTTATGGTTCAAGGGGCTCTAATTCTGATGTTAGCAATGATGTTTTGGCCAGCCAATAATATCAATAATCAGCCAACAATATCAATAACCAACAACCAATAATGTCAAAAACCAACCACCAAATCAATGGTTGGCCACCAACTATTTTCTTAGTCAACCAATCAATAGTTCTGAATTTTAGCCTATAAAATGAGGCATTTGCCATGTATTTAGTCATCTTATTTTTCAGATCAAAATCATTTTCTTGCTTTCTCTCTTTGTAATGTTCAAGTTTTCTTTCATGCTATATTAATCTCTTGTTTATGCTTTTTCATTTCCTTTCATATACTTAGTTAACTTATATCATAATTGTCGCACCCTCCCGAGAGCTCGACGTCGCGGCGACACTTCCTCCGTAGCGGGGATTCGAATGTTGGGGTCTTTCTGTTGTGAAAAAGGGAGTCGCCACCTAGTATTATGGTCACTAGGAAACCTAACTGGTCTTTTAGAGATTCTAAGGCAAGGGACTGGTTGCGTAAAGGGAAGGTTTTAGCACCCCTAGTACGCCCTACCTAAGGTAAGCTGCTTGGTGTTTGATTTGCCTTATAACTGTTATGGTGTTGATGTTCTCTAATCCCATCAGTTTCCCAGGATAAGTCTGCTCTGATGAACGAAATCTAGGGTGCTTTAAAAACCTATTTTTGTCTCGTAAACCGTGGAGTAAAAAAATAATTGAAATGTCCTCGATTACAATCAAGGCTTCTTTCAAGGATTTGTGCGGATTTATTATTCCTAGAAAATTATTTTGGATATTTACCACTCCGGGTTTCTTTATCCAAATATTAACAGTGAATAATAACAAATTATTCCCAATAAGATTTTGGATATTCGTCCTTTAAGGATTTCTTTATCCAAACATTAGCGGTGAATAATAGATGAATTCCCCTAAAATAAGATTTTTATATTTTTTGGAATATTGGCCAATACCCTTTGGAGTTTTACAAACATGTTGTAAAATCCAGAAATGCAAGAAAAATGATTTTTGTTGTGTTTAAGAAATCCATGCGAAAACACATTTTCAAAGCTTCAAATATTTGTTTTTTATATATAAAAAACATAAAAACAATGTTAGGGTATTGGCCGTATGCAGGAAAACAAAACATTTTTCATTTTATATTTTTTTGATGTCTCGACGAAAACCGGGTATTTTCATACCGGACATGTATCTTTACCATATAAAAAAACAAGCAGATATTGATAAACAATGCATCAACAAACTTTCAGAAAATCACATATTTAAATAATTCTTTGAAGCAAATTTTCCGAACGGGCCAGACCCGGCCCACAAAGAGACTGGGCCGAAATCAGCCCAACATAAAATGGGCCCACTTTCTACAGCCCAGCCCAAAACAACATAGATGGGTTACTGTCCACTCTACAGTAACCCGGTTACTGTCCACTCTACAGTAACCGGGTTACTGTTCACCTGCATAGTAACCCGTTACTGTTCAAGTGAAATTTAATTCACTTGAACAGTGCAAACACAAAGCAAAAAAAAAGCACGTAATCAAAGCTGGCGGGTTACTGTTCAAGTGAATTAATTCACTTGAACAGTGTAAATGCAAAGAAAACCAATGCACGCAAAGGGTGACGAGAACAAACCTGGAGACGAAAAAGCTGTCTGCGTTCGTCTGTTTCAAATCTTTTCCTCCGGTCCGCGTCTGTTTTGCCTGTTTTTCCTTTCCTCTATGCCATCGTCACTCTCTCTCCCGGTTTTCTGCTCTTTCTTCTTCCCTGCTCTGCAGATGTTATATGTAAAAAATTGAAAGCAAAGACCGAAAGAGATGATGAGCTGGTGCGGTTGGTGGTGTTGCTGCGGCTGCTCTTCCTCCTCTCTAGTGTTGCTGCTGCTGCCTTTCCTCCTCGTCTGTGCAGCTGCTGGTGCGGTTGGTGGTGTTGCCGCGGCTGCTCTTCCTTCCAGTGTGGCTGCTGCTGCTGGGATGGAGTAGATGATGAGGTCGTTGGCAGCGCTGGTGCGGCTCCTGGCGTTGCTGCTGCTGCTCTCCTCCTGGCGTTGCTGCTGCTGCTGGGATGGAGGAGATGATGAGGTTGTTGGCAGCGCTGGTGCGGCTCCTGGTGTTGCTGCTGCTGCTCTTCCTTCTGATGTGGCTGCTGGTTCGGATGTAGAAGATGCGGTGCAAACAGGGGTGAAAACCTTTGCTTTACTGCCTTTGAAACCTGAAGAAAGCCTTCCTTCTTTTCCTCTCTCGTTCTCTTTGTTTTTTCTATGCCAACCCTCTCTGCTCTTTACTCTTCTCTTCGCCTCCTCCTCCCTCTGCTGGAAGAAGAAGAAAGCAGTCTGTTATATATGCCAGAACCGGAGACCACCCTCACATTCTTTCATCTCCACCGTCTCTGTTTAGGGAAACAGTCCCAGTCCTTAGATGATGATGAGGGCGTTGGCAACGTTTGGCAGAGAAGGTTGTTTCATGTGCAGGGAAGAAATGGCCAGGGGGGGGAACTGGTTTTGGGTGTTCTATCTTTCTCCTTCAAAAAACTGAGCTCTCTGCCTTCCCTCTAAAACCGGCCCCCCCCTCTGTTGTTTCAGCGTTGCTTGGCCTCTTTGCCTCCTTTCCCTCTTTCCCGTTCCCCTCTTTTGGTTTTCCAGCCCTCTCCTTTTCAAAAACTCTTCTCCCCCCTTTTGCAGCTGCGTGAAAGGGGAGCGGGGCAGCAGCATGCGCATGGGGAGCAGGGGACACCAAGCCAGGGCAGCCTGCGCTGCTCCCATGTCTGCGCTGCTCCCCACTCCTAGGGTCTCGGGCAGCGGCATGCACATGGGGGGAATGGTGTCTACACTATTTTGGGGTTTTTTTTTCTTTTTTCTTTTTTATTTTTTTTATTTTTGTGGGGATCCAAAAATGGGTTACAACAATAATCATGTTCTTATCTTGTTTATTTATGTTCTTCTTCTTCATTATGTTTAGCTAAGTTAGTTATGTCAAGGTGAAAAGGTTTCACTAATGGTGTTAGAATAAGCATAATATAAACTCAACATGGAATTTAATGTTTATATCAAAGAAAGATTGTTATTAACATGTTTTATCTTTTTATCTTACTAATTCTTAATACTTTGCTTGTTAAATGGTTAATCTAGATTTGCGTTGTATAACACTTGGTATATCAAATGCTTGATCCTTCATAGTTTTCGGCCGACATCGTTGTTATGATTGAAATTTGATTTGTTGTTAACATACGTTAGCATCATGAATACCTGAAAATATTTACAAGTATGGTGTTACTTAGATAAGATGATTAATATGATCATGTTAATAATTTATAATGAGCTAATAACGATAAATCATCCGATTGGAACCTCCTTTGTATGTGGTTTCCAGTTGAGTAATAAAAAGAGTTTATATTATATTTATTTGAAATACCATTAGTGGATCCTCTAACCTTGACATCTGTTTTATCATTGTTTAATCCTTAAATCAATATTACATTTCAAAGTTCTCTTCAACATCAATATCATTTTCATCATCATCATCATCATCATCATCATTATCATTATTATTTATAATTTATATAGTTCACCTCCCTGTGGTTCGACCCCGGTCTTACCGGGTTATTTATTACTTCGACACTCCTGCACTTGGGATAAGACATCAACTCTTTGATCGTGTCAGTATGGACATATTAATTTTTCATGCATGTTTCAACCAGAAACCATTCTATACGCAGGAAAATTATTAATAGTCCACATCAAAGTTGTCTTCATTTGAAAATTATGTTTCTTCGAGACATCATATATCAAAGTTTTGAATAATCGTAATTGTTTTAGCTCATCAATCAATGGTCGAAGAAAAACATCTATATTTTTACCCGGGCTATTAGGACCGAGTATGATCATAGATAAGATAATAAACTTCAGCCTTATACATATCTTCGATTGCAAGTTGTAAACTACGAGTATAACCGACTAACAAGAATATGGTGCAGAAAATAACCTAAATGGATTGAATCCTTTTATATATAACCTAATATATACGTTTTATGGTTTCATTAAAATCTGAGGATGCATCCTATTAAGCCATTTACATGCTTCACCATTGAAATGATGCACCATCACTCCATTCTTTGTATCTTATAAATAATGTCATGTCATGTTCTCAACAGTCTTTGGAAACATGAATAACCTTTGTAGTCTATGAGTGATTGGAAAATATATCAATTTTCTATGTGCGATAAAATTTCTTCCCCTTCCAATTATAAGTTTATATAGAGCATGTCCACAGGTTTTACATTTGGTCAAATCTGTATTTTCTAGGTAGTACAACATGCTTAAGTTTGGGCACATGTTAATTTTCTAGTATCCTAGGCCAAAGGGTTTTATCATGGATTTAGCAGCATAAAAATTCTTTTTTAGCCTATTCCCTATAGGTAAAATGCTTCTTGCTTATTCGATGATTATGTCGTAACCAGCCTCATAAAATAAGAAACGAGTTGTTTAGATCCTCTCATATCTTTTGAGGAAAACCATTATGGAGTTGGTATGGTGAATACTGAACGATGGTCATAACACCCTCGCAGGGGTACTCATATAGTTAGAGTGATAAATGTGAGATCCTTGAAAGGTCATAATCATTGAGATAACAATGCCAAATAATAGGGTAAGTAAAGATCATCTAAGCTCATCAAATGAGCATATCCTTCCCAAAGATCAAGTACACAAGTTATAGCTCAAGTAGGCAAAAACAAAGGAGCCATGAAAACTTGTTACAAAGATTAAAGCTTTGAGAGACAAAGTTCATGAAGAAAGGGGACCTATGTTTTTTAGATAAAAATACGTGCATATTAACCTCAAAGCATTGCGTTTTGATATTTACAGGGAGTCCAAGAAAAGAACCCTTAACATATTTAAATTTTTTTTCCCAACAAAGAGAAACTATCAGAGGTTTAATTCCTGCCAATAAAAAGACAAAGAAAACCTAATTTTCAAAATATGAGATCATGAGATATATTTAAGGTTATGTGTATGTAAATTTAAAGCATACCATTTCGAATGTGCTTTTAAGCCACTCATTTTAGACAATATCCTTGGCATTATTTTCTTTTGATTGCGCTTTTGAGCCCTTACTTTCCAAATAGTGCATCGTTTAGCCACATTTGTTTTATATAGTGCTTTTGACACTATTTTTTTCTGAGCACACCTTTAAGCCCTTATCCTCTAGATAGTGCGTCCTATCTCTTCTAGATAGTGCTTTTGTCATTATTTTCTTCTGAGTGTGCCTTTGAACCCTCATCTTCCAAATAGTTCATTGTTTAACCCTATCTGCTTTGCATAGTTTTTTTTGCACTATTTTCTTCTAAATGCGCCTTTGAGCCCTCGTCTTACAGATAATGTGTTGTTTAGCCCTATTTATTTTACATAGGGCTTTTGATACTATTTTCTTTTGAGCGCGCTTTTGAACCCTTACTCTTTAGGTAGTGCGCTGTTTAGCCCCTTATCTCTTTTAGATAATGCTTATAACACTATTTTTTTTTAGTGCGCCTTTGAGTCATCGCCTTTTAGATATTGAGTTGTTTAACCCCTATCTTTTTTTAGATAGTGCTTTTAGCACTATTTTCTTCTAAGCATGTCTTTCAGCCCTCACCTTCTAGATAATGCTTTGTTTAGCCCTATCTCTTTTACTTAGTGCTTTTAACATTTTTTTCTTCTGAGTGCACCTTTGAGCCCTCACCCCCAAGTTATCTCTTTTAGATAATGCTTTTGGTACTGTTATCTTCCGAGTGCGCTTTTGAACCCTTACCCTCTAGATTTGTCATTCTCAAAGACATTCTTGAATATCCCATCACTTTGAGAATTCTTGATTTAGTAAATCCACATCCTTTTATCGTTTCTTCTTTATAAACTTACTACCTAAAGTCTCTTACAAGACTTTCTATCATAAGCATTGTAAAGAAATAGCAATTATCATAATCTGATTTTAGGTTCCTATAAAATTTTCTTTTTCTTTTTTTTTTAAATAAAAAGCAACTTGGTTGACAAGGACAGGCTGAAAAGGGATTCAAATGCATAAATGAGGAGGAGAAACCTAGAAAATACATAGTCTCACACTGCGAAACCCAAAAATCCTTAGCCAAACCATTAACTAACCAAGAAAAATAACAAGAAAACCTTTGATAGGCCACCATTACAAGTCCAAAGCTAGTTCAAAAATCCCTAGTCAAGAAGTAATTTTGTTGAACAAGATATATTCCAACTTTGATAAAGGGATGGACTTTAATGAGCGTACTCCCTTCCTCTCTATTTTTATTTTTTTTTCTTTTAAATTGTTGCTTAAAATATTTATTAGGCATTATTTGAAGTTAAAGAGAACACGTATGTAGCGTAGATTAATGTTAGAGTGCTAGATCGCGGTGGTGAAGTGGTATATTGGTGATGGTAATATTAATGAATATTGTGACTTGAAAGTATTTTTAATCTCATGACAGGAATTCGTATAATTTTCTCCAAATTGAAACTATTTAAAGATTGATTGGGAAAATATCTTTCGTATTTTTTAGTATTATTTGCACACTAAAAAATAAAAAAAAGTTAGTCATTAGATTAAAAAAGGAGTCAAGCAGCGTAGCGTATGCAGGTGACCGTCTGGTCCATAAATGAATTTTATTTTCAAAATCAAGATCCAACTATAACTCAACTGGGGCGTAAATCAAACGGAAGATTAAAAAAAACCGACTTTTGAACTCCGTGTAACCATTCTAACTTGACGGATTTGCCGGTTATTAACCATTTTGACAATTTTATTTTTAATTTTATTTTATAGATGTCATCATGCTTTGATGATAATTAAACTCTTTGTCGCATGCAGCGGTTCTTGTACACCCCTATTGCTAGAGGCTGTTGAGAAAGTACGTCCTGTTTTGATCATCAATGGGATTTCTTTCTTCCAATCCATAGAATAGTGCTAGCTTTCCAGTTTAGGAGTTCTGTCCCAGGTTGCCTAGCTAGCTTTCGTCTTCCTTTCCGTTGTCCTCTACTGGAAAAGTGTGATTTTGGGTGCTGATTATGGAGACATCCATACTTGCCTACACCCCGAGTATATTTGTTTAATTAATTATTATTAGTGGAGTAGCATGATATATAGATTGATGGGAAGTCATCATTTTGGCTGTGATCAAAGTACTTGTTGGACTTCTGGTGTGATTGAAGTGTCTGCAACAAAAAGATCACAAGCAGTTCCTCCTGATCTGATACTGACGCATGCATTTTCTTTGAAAGAATTTGGTATGCATCTTTTTGCCCCTTTCTCAGAGCTGGGTGCTCCTTTCTTTTTTTCTTTTTTACTTTGTAATGATTGACCTTCTCTTTATATCTATAAAGAAAAAGAAAAAGGGAAAGGGAAAGGTTTGCTCATCTTCTTGAAACACACTTGGCCCTTAACGAGAAAAAATGATACATGTCCTTTTACGACGTGCGCGACAAGTCTTTGAATTATTTTTTAGCTCCATTTCCAAACAGGAACTAAGACTTTCGGAGGGGCTAATGATTGGTGTATAAGGAATCGTACTCCAACCTCCTGGAAACAGACTTTTCTCAAGAAGAGAGTGCAATTTTGTTTATTTTTTCCAACCCGGAAGCATAGCACTTCTCTTTTAACAATTCAGGATACTTGGAAATCTCTTATATATTCCACAGATATTTTCTCAGTTTTCTCTTTGGAAAGTACGCGGTGGCTTCATTTCTTACAATATTTTATGGAATTAAATAGTTGGTGGAACAACGACTGCATTGTTTGTTTGTTGCTAGTTTTCATAAAAAACAATTTGGGAGATCATGTGCGCACTGGCATCAAAACAGCGATGAATGTTCACATATGCATTTTATATTCATAGTTTGTTGCAATTGGTCCCGATGTAGACTAACGATTGGTGCCAATTTTTTCCCATCAATTGAGGTCAATCTTCACCATTCCACCTTCGAGTGCAAGATTTGTATGCTTCTTCATTAACTCTTGACAGCTCCAGCTCCTTGCAGCACAACCTCAGCCACTTTCTTGTTCTTGTTAGCTATTTCTTGCCAATCAATTGTAAAGGCATTTATAGCGAAACTTTCCTTGCTAATCAAACAAAAAATACGAAAAAGAAAAAAAAAAACAATTATAGTTGGGATTTCCATCTCCCAATCAACCAGTAAATCAAATGACAGAAGCTATTTTGTTCAGTATTACTGATAGAATCTTGGGAAAACTGGGGAACCTGGCCCTGCAAGAGATAGGACTGATATGGGGTGTTAAGGACGAGCTTGAAAAACTAAGGAATACTGCTTCTGTTATCAAAGCAATATTTCTTGATGCAGAGGAGCAGCAAACAAAAAGCCATGAGGTTAGAGATTGGCTCCAAAAGCTTAAAGATGCAATTTATGATGCAGATGATTTGCTGGATGATTTCTCCACGGAAATGTTGCAACAGCAGCTGATGATGCAGGATAAGAAGGCGATAGAGGTATGTGCTTTCTTTTCGAAGATAAAGAAGACTGCATATGGTTTTAGCATGTCTTGTAAGATTAAGGCAATTAGGGAGAGACTGAATGACATAGCTTCAGACAGAAGCAAATTCCATTTGACAGACCACCCCAGACAGATGCCTAGTGTTATTGCAGAGAGGGAGCAGACTCATTCTTTTGTTAGCGTTGAAGAAGTTGTGGGGAGAGAGGATGATAAATTGGCCATTGTAGAATTGCTGTTGCACTCTAACACTGAGGAGAATGTTTCTGTTATACCAGTAGTTGGCATTGGGGGGCTAGGAAAGACTACTCTTGTGCAGCTCGTTTACAATTCTGAGAAAATACGAAGGCATTTTGAGCTAAGAATTTGGGTGTGTGTTTCTGATGTTTTTGATGTGAAGTTAATAGTTCAAAAAATTTTGGAATCTGCAACTAATACTAAATGTGATGGCCTTGAGATGGATTCCTTGTTAACTCGTCTTGGAAAAGAAATAGATGGCAAGAAATTTTTGCTTATTTTGGATGATGTATGGAATGATAACCGTGAGAGATGGCTAAAACTGAGGGATCTGTTAATGGGTGGCGCAAGGGGGAGTAAGGTTGTGGTGACGACACGCACTCAGTTGATCGCAACAATTACTGGCACAGCTAAACCATACTTCCTCAGAAGTCTTTCTGAAGATGAGTCATGGTCTTTGTTTGAGAAGTTAGCTTTTAAACAAGGGAAAGAATTTGAGAATACAAGACTTGTAGCAATCGGAAAGGAGGTTGTTAAAAAATGTGCTGGAGTTCCCCTTGCCATAAGGACTATGGGAAGCCTTCTTTACTGCAAGGATACAGAAACTGAGTGGCTCTCTTTTAAAGACAGAGATCTTTCCATGATACCTCAAAATGAGAATGACATATTACCGATATTGAAGTTGAGCTATGAGCTACTTCCGCCATGCTTGAAGAATTGCTTTGCTTACTGTTCCTTGTTCCCAAAGGACTACGAAATTAATAAGCAAACACTGATAAAACTCTGGATGGCACAAGGTTTTCTGCAGCCAGCCGATGGAATGCAACATCTTGAGGAAGCCGGTCATCAGTGTTTCATGGATTTAGCTCGGCGATCCTTCTTCCAAGATTTAGAGTATGGTGAATGGGGTGATGTGGTGAGTTGCAGAATGCACGATCTGATGCATGACCTTGCCCTATTAGTTGGTGGAAGTGAGAGCTCTGCAGTCGATTCTAATGCAGAAAATATATGTGAAAGAATTCGTCATGTATCCCTTGACTTTGAATTAGATTCATCGCAGAAAATCCCCCCCTCTTTGTTCAAAGCAAACAAAATTCGGACATTTGTGCTGCCTGTGCAACCAGTTTATCGTAAAATACTGAATCAGGCTCCCCATGATACAATTATTTCCAGTTTCAGGTGCTTGCGTGCATTAGATTTCCATAACACAGGGGTTGACATTGTGCCTAGTTCAATCAGTAAGTTGAAGCATTTGCGGTATCTTGATCTCTCCAAGAATGAAGATCTAAAAAGACTCCCCCGTTGCATTACCAGACTGAAGAATTTGCAGACACTCAAACTCTCTTCCTGCAAAAGGTTAGAAGCATTGCCAAGACATATCAGTAAAATGATCAGTCTTAGGCATCTTGAGATTGACCACTGTACTGGTTTGACGCACATGCCGAATGGTCTGGGGCAACTAACTGCTCTTCAGACATTAACACAATTTGTAGTTGGCAAGAATGGCACCTCCCCTGATCTCAGTGCACGCCTGAGGGAATTAAATGGCCTGAACGACCTACGAGGAGAGTTAAAAATTTCAAAGCTGGAAAAATTGGAGGTTTCTGCAACGGAATCAAGGGAAGCGAATTTGAAGGGAAAAGAGAACTTAGAGGTCTTGAGATTAGAATGGAACAGAGGAGTTAATGATGACAGAGTTATTGATGAAGATGAAGGGTTGCTAGAAAGCTTTCAGCCACATTCTAATCTTAAGGAGTTTCACATTTACGGGTATAGAGCTGGAAAGTTTCCAAGTTGGATGGTGCTTAACTTGTCTTTATTGCTCCCGAATCTTCAGGAGATCATCATATGGAGGTGTTACAGATGCTTAGAACTCCCGATGTTTAGTCAGCTACCTATGCTCAAGGTTCTGAAACTTGAAGAGGTTACGGCTTTGGAGTACATCGAGAATAGCAGCAATGGGTCTTCTTCATTGTTTTCAATCAGGGGCAATCTATCCAAGAGAGGAAAAAGAGAAGAAAAATCGGCACTGTTCTTCCCAAGCCTACAAGAACTTCGACTCTTTGACTTGCGCAATTTTAAGGGATGGTGGAGGGAAGAAGATTCTGTGGTTAATAATGATGAAGCAACAGTAGAAACGACAACCGAAACAGCAGGAATATCACTTCCATCAGTAGCAGCCTGTGAGGAGAAGCAACAGCCACTACAGCAGCAGCTAGTTCTGCCGTCATTTCCTTGTCTTTCAAAATTAACCATTGGCCACTGTCCAAATCTATCAAACTTGCCATTGCATCCATTTCTTAATGAAGTGGAGTTCAAGGATGTAAATGCTGGTCTGGTGCAGTGGTCAATGGTGGGTCTTGCTTCAATAGAAGGGAGTTCAGCATCAGGAAGAAACATTTCACTTCCTTCCTTCCCCTCCACTCTTAAACTGAAGCATTTGTGTATCGACAGCGTCTTGGATCTTGTTTCAATGTCAGAGGTGGGACTACAAAACCTCACTTACCTTGAGCATCTAACCATAGAGAATTGTCCAAATCTGTCATCTCTGCCAGAGGAAAGTTTAAGGGGTTTAAGGTCACTCCGTTCTCTCTCCATTCGTGGTTGTGGAAGCCTAACGTCACTGTTCCTGGGATTGCAATATCTCACCTCCCTCGAAGAGCTTGAAATCAAAGAGTGCAGAGCACTTGATATGTCAGATTGCGATGAAGAGAACAGCTTGCAATTTCGAGGAATGAAGAGCCTTCGGAGACTGAAAATCGGATATATGCCACAATTAGAATCTATACCGGATGGAATTCATGAAGTTACATCGTTGCAAGATTTAAAGATTGAAGGCTGTGTTGGCTTGAAGACTTTGCCAGAGTGGATTCATGAACTCAAATTACTTCAAAGGCTTGACATTTCTGATTGTCCCGAGCTCAATTCTCTACCACAGGGTTGCATGAAAGCATTGCAAATTTTGGAAATCTACAACTGTCCCAAGTTGCTGAGAATATGTGAAACGAGAACAAGCATGGACTGGCCTTTTATTGCCCACATCCCTCATGTCTATGTTGACCGGAAAAAGATCACGATACATGCTGCTGATATCTCAAGCTTATAAGGGTTTCTGTTTCATTTTGCAGGTCTGCTCGTCTTCTTTATCCTTAATTCTTTATAAACTGCCATAGCTATCCCTTGCTTCGATGGTTGTTGTTCAAGATACAAGAGTTTGGATTCGCTTTGTTATCAAGAAATGAAATGAGCACAATAATTTTAATTGAAGAAAGAATTCAGGAATTAATGTCCAGAAGTCAAGTCTTTTTATATTTCTGATTTACTGTAAATTTATAACACATCATTTCTCATCTCACAATTCAAGTACTAAATCAAAATTTTGTGAAATACAAATTTAAGTTGCATATTTTCAACGTTGTGTTCCATTGGCATGCATCTAGTAGAAATTTAACCTCTATGAATTCATCAATTATGAGCACGATGCTTTATCTATTCAACCATAACATGTTAGATTGTATCATGATATGATTGTTTTTATTTGTGATACAGAGACAAAATCTGATCCGGTGAGGACACTGGAGTCATACCGTAAATTACTCGAATATATGGATAAAGATGATATATGATGACCTAACTTGTTTCTTTATTGTTGGGAGACTAAGCATATTTGAGTCTGTTCTATTATTTTGTGTTTTTTTTTATTATTATTTATATTAAAAAAATTTAATTTATATGTTGGGTTTAATAATTGAATGTTTTAGGGTTATGATATTTATAAGTTCGGAGATGCTTTTTTGGGGTTGTAACTATGGGACAGGTCAATTTACATACCTACAAGGTCTTGGGACAGGTCAACTCCTTAGCTGTGTCCTGTAACTATGGTTCACACATATAATAAAACGAAAAGGAATCAAGAAAAGCTTTGGCACAATGAGCTCAAATTTTGCTTTACAACTGTCATTTAAAAGCTTCTTCCACATTTCTTACAGATGAAAAGGCGCAATAATCGAGTGGGTTTTGTTGCATTCTGACTATAAGTGACTATTTTCGGTTTATTTTTAATTAAATCAATTCGATTAAGATTTTTTAGTTTTAAATTTATAAAATCAAAACTGAATTAAATATTTTTCTAAATATTCTAATCAATTTAATAAGGGTTTTTTTATAGTTTAGTTTTTTTTTTTTTTTTGTAGTTTAATGAGTTTTCTTGCTTATCCCTGATACTGACTCCAAGGCTCCCAATTGAAATAGCAGAAGCAAGGGACGACGTGCTACAAAGTATCTCCTATGAAGATGCTCCTTAAGGTCTAAGCCTGATGTTCTTAGCAGTTAGAATGTCCAAAAGGAACCGAAACCACATTAAAATTAAGCATTAAAATTTATTAATCACAGGTATTTGTAAGATTTATAGGATGCCATCAGCACAGTCTGTGAAATCATCGTCCTGGTAAGATGCTTTCAATTTCTTGACCGAATGCAGTAGCTAAAAAGCAAGGGATATATAGGCTATGCTGCATTCCCAAAAACGATGTAAAGGTTCAATTGTTAAGCAAAACAGGAATTACTTTGATGGCTTATACGATCTTGCTGTGGTTTTGTCAGCAGCTTGAGATGCCAAATATGGCAATCAATTACAAATGGATCTGTAGATGAGGTCCTTCGTCATGGTTTGTCACAAAAAAAGAAAAAAATCCCAACAAAACTGGAATGAACACTAGAGAATAACCATGCTTCATCAATAAACTCCTGCTCATCCCCATTAAAGGTGAAAACCTTTCCTCTTCTGCCTCTGTATAGGGCCAAAAATTTAAGTTGCATATATTACATTTTACAATGTCTGAATTATTCTAGCAATATATACACCAGATTTGTTTATATTTGCCAGTTCTGAACAATCTTCAGAATACAACAAATCAAAGGGCCATTCATGACCACTTAAGTAGAGGAAATCACTTCAACAGGAGGGTATATAATTCCTTCAAGATCATCAAGGAAGAACGGCTGAAAGATAAGGGGAAATTAGAGGAAGGAAATGATTGTTCAAAGTTGTTCATCCACATGCAATGAATGTCAATGTTCTTGTCCCTTCTTTTAGTTTGGAGGGTTCTTACTTAAAATCACAGTTGAATGCTCACAGCTAAAGAAAAAGTATCTGCAGCAGTACTGTAGCAAATATACGAGAAACAGGTTCATGCTCAACTTCAATTATTAATTCCATTTGGGGTCACATCCACCTTTTTTATTCTTTGTTTTTTCTTAGGATAGGTTTTTGTTCTGTCTGATTGTCTATGATCTTAATCTCTTCCATCAAAATTCCAACATTTTAATCAGATTAAATTGAAAATCTTACTAAAGTTGATCGTGGCGGGATCGAGGCGCCATGGACATGTAATAGAAGACCTTCCCATCAAGATAGATCAGAAACTTTTAGATAATGAAAATCTAATCTTATTTTTATTCTAATTTACATCTTAATCTTAATTTTTTATCTGCAATATCATCTTTCCGTTAGTGAATGTAGGAGATTTATATATAAGAAAAAGAAACTGATAAGAAATTCTTGTGTAAATCATATGATTCACTAAAATAAAATCAAAGAATCCCCTTCTCATCAGCACGAACTTGACAAGAATATCAATTATCGCCACCTAGTTGAAAACTATGCCAGCCACCTAACACAAAATGTCACGAACAGAAGGAAAGAAGGCACAAACGAGCAAAGGGGAAAGTGAAACAGGATTTTGATTTTTAAATAAATGGAACCAAACGGCTGCGTTTTTGTGCAGCTTCATTTTATATTCTAGTAGGCCAGCTGGTACAGCCACGTAGTGATGCCACGCTGGCATTTACAATATTGTCTTTAAATTCCCTAATCATTGTAACAGAAAGGTGTGGAAATTTTACAACAGAATTCTCAAACTCTATTCCCTGTTCTCTCTTTCTCTCAACACGTTCTGGACGTGATAACCTTCTTCTCCCTTCTCAAACCTCTTTCCCCTTCGTTCTTCCCTTGCTTAATTCAAGGCTTCCAGTTAACCTGCAGCAAATTGGTATCAGAGCCATCATCTTTGGATTCAACAAATGGCACCAGAAACTAGATCCCAAGATGTAAGAAGAATGGATGATTCTTTGGAAGCTGCTAATCAAAGAGTCAATGGAATAGAAGTCAAGTTGCACGCTCAGTCAGATGACCTAGCCCAGCTGAAAGCCATGATGAAGGAAATGGCAAATCAACAAATCTCTATTAAACAAACCCTGCAAACCTTGGCGGGTGAAGCAAGTTCCTCCCAGCATGTTCGAATGCCCCAACACCCTGCTCCGGCCAGCAACCAAGATTGGACAGGAGAAGGACCACCTACCTACAGGTCACGCAGACCCCGGCGAGATTTCCCTTCTTTTGAAGGGGAAGAAGTGCATAAATGGTTGTACAAATGCAACCAGTATTTCGACTTAGAAGAAATTCCTGAGACTGACAAACTGAAACTAGCTTCATATTATTTGGATGGCTTGGCACTTTACTGGCATCAGAATTATACCAGAAACCTAGAAGGACATGAGGTTACATGGGCAGAATATGTGGATGCATTGTGCTGTCGATTTGGAGGTCAAAAGGACCCCTTAGAAGAACTCACTGAGCACAAGCAGGAAGGAGACTTGGAAGGTTATATCAGGGACTTTGATATGCTATGGAATAGAGCACAAATCTCAGAGAAGCAGGCCTTGGTGTTCTTCCTAGGAGGCTTGGAGATAGAAATCAAGAACCTAGTAAAAATGTTCGAGCCAAAATCACTCAAACAAGCTTACAACCTAGCTAGGTTGCACAACAATACCCTCACATACCGAAAAATCACCCCTCATTACCCAAAACAACATAGCCTGGCAAGTTCCAACTCCCAGCCTGCAAAATTTACATATCCTGCCAGCACTTACAAGACCAACCCCAGTCACCCCTTCAATCCTTCAAAACCTTCCCCACCAGCCTTGTTGCCTACGCCTACCAACCCACCCTTCAACAATAATAATGTATACCCTAACCACAAACCTGCCAGACCTATCAGAACCAAAGAAATGGATGAAAGAAGAGCCAAGGGCCTATGCTTTTGGTGTGATGATAAGTTCGTACCAGGGCATAGATGCAGAAATCGCAAGCTATATTCCCTCTGTATAGTAGAGGATGATGGAGATAATTCATCAGAAGAAGAGGAAACCATGGAGGCAAGGAATACAGAAAATCTCACCCCTCATCTATCTCTCCAAGCAATCCATGGCACAGCAGGATGTCAAACCATTAAGGTATGGGGAAAGATAGACAAATGTCCCATCTTAATCTTGATTGATTCGGGCAGTACTCACAACTTCATTCATGCTGATCTGATGGACAAACTTGAATGCCCCACGACAACCATAAAGCCTATGGTGGTGGAGGCAGCTAATGGTGGCACCATGTCTTGCACTTCAGTATGTAAGAACCTGCAGTGGAAGATGCAAGGAGTTCAGTTTCAGGCAGACATATATGTTATGAAGTTACAAAACTATGATATGATTTTGGGAATCCAATGGTTGAAGCTGCTAGGAAATGTATTGTCCAACTATGAAGATAGATGGGTATCCTTTTGGTGGCAGAACAGAGAAGTAACTTTAAGAGGAGAAAATCCTAGAATTGCTCAATCTATACGCCTAGAGGAACTAAATGGACTGCTTAGCACTGAAACCTTATTATCTGAAGTCAGGCTTTGCAGCTTGAGAGTGGTGGGAAAGGCTGAATTGGTAAACCCTGCTCAGGGAATACCACATGCTGGGGAAGGCAATGAGGACTCACCATTACAGACTCTACTAACAGCCTACCAGCATATTTTTTGTGATCCCCAAGGGTTGCCCCCAGCTAGGAGACATGATCACAAAATACCCCTGAAGGACGAGAGCCAGGCTGTCAATTTAAGATCCTACAGATACTCAGGCTTACAAAAGGATACTCTAGAGACTCTAGTGGCTGAAATGCTGGAGGCAGGCATAGTGCAGCCCAGCAACAGTCCCTTTGCCTCTCCAGTGGTGCTTGTGAAAAAGAAGGATCAGACTTGGCGATTTTGTGTTGATTTTAGAGCCCTCAACAAGATCACTATCAAAGATAAGTACCCTATTCCTATAATAGATGAACTGCTAGAAGAACTAGAAGGGGCTGCCATCTTTTCGAAAATTGATCTAAGGGCAGGTTACCATCAGATTCGCATGGTCTCAGAAGATGTTTTTAAAACAGCCTTTAGAACACATAATGGCCACTATGAGTTCCTAGTCATGCCCTTTGGCTTATCTAATGCACCGGCCACCTTCCAAAGTTTAATGAATGATATTTTTCGAGCTCATTTAAGGAAGTTTATTTTAGTTTTCTTTGATGATATATTGGTTTACAGTAAAACCATGGCCGACCACTTACAACACCTTAGATTGGTATTTGAATTGCTATGTACCCATCAATTAGTAGCCAAGGAAAGTAAGTGTGTGTTTGGGACACGACAGATGGAATACTTGGGACATGTAATCACCAAAGAGGGAGTAGCAACAGACCCACACAAGGTTACTGCTATCTTGCAATGGCCCATACCTACAACCATCAAACAACTTAGAAGTTTCCTAGGCTTAACAGGGTATTATAGAAAGTTTGTGCAAGGTTATGGAACTATTTGCAGACCCCTTACTCAGCTACTACAAAAAGACTCCTTTAAATGGACAAACACAGCCACTTTGGCCTTCAAACAGCTCCAAGCCGCAATGTCCCAACCCCCTGTGCTAGCCCTGCCTAATTTTGACAAAACATTTGTAGTAGAAACAGATGCTTCAGGAGTGGGTATAGGGGGGGTACTGATGCAAGAAGGACACCCCATTGCATTTGTAAGCAAAGCCTTAGGTCCTAGACAGCTAGCCCTGTCCACTTATGAGAGGGAGTTGCTGGCCATTGTTTTTGCTGTTACAAAATGGAAGCACTACTTATGGGGCAGAAGGTTTCTTATCAGGACAGACCACTCCAGCCTCAAATTCCTGCTAGACCAGAAGACTACACATGTTTCCCAACAGGTATGGCTAACTAAGCTATTGGGTTTTGATTATGAAATTGAATATAGAAGGGGTAAAGACAATCTAGCTGCAGACGCCCTCTCCAGAATTTCTCACAATGAGTTGGGTGCATTAACCCTTTCATCCATTTCCACCTCTCTCATGGAAGACATTAAGAAGACTTGGGACACTGATCACAACCTGAGACAGCTTATAGCAGACCTCACCAAGGATGCTAGCTCACACTCCAACTACTCATGGGTTAATAACACTCTCATTCGAAAGGGGAAGGTGGTAGTGGGACAAGCACCGAACTTACATCATCAAATTATCAAACTCTATCATGACTCTGCAGTAGGGGGGCATTCAGGAGCTACGGTTACTTCAAAAAAATTAGGGCAGGTGTTCTATTGGAAGAAACTCCAAAAGCTGGTGAGGCAATACGTCAGGGAATGTCCAGTTTGTCAACAGAACAAGGGGGAAAATGTCAAGCCTCCAGGTCTACTGCAACCATTACCAGTACCACATGCTCCTTTTATAGATATTAGCATGGATTTTATTGAGGGACTGCCAAAATCAGAAGGGAAGGAAGTCATTTTTGTGGTGGTCGACAGGTTTAGTAAGTATGCCCATCTTATGGCCCTCACCCACCCCTACTCTGCCATTACAGTAGCCAAGGTCTTTATGGAAAATGTGTATAAATTGCATGGGATGCCAGCAACAATTGTGAGTGACAGAGACAGCATTTTTCTCAGCCAGTTTTGGAAGGAGTTATTCAAACAGCAGGGGGTCAATTTGCAATACTCTACAGCCTATCATCCACAGTCTGATGGACAGACAGAAGTGGTCAATAAATGCATCGAGGGCTACCTAAGATGCATGACAGGAACCATCCCTGCACAATGGGGACGCTGGCTGAGCTCCTGTGAATGGTGGTACAATACAAACTACCACTCCTCTACTAAGAAGACACCCTACGAGATCTTATATGGAATGGGGCCTCCAGTTCACATTCCCTATACGCCTAAGGATTCACCCGTGGAGGCTGTGGACCAGTATTTAACCCAAAGAGAAGACATGTTCAAACTCATCAGGAGCAATTTATTGCAAGCACAAAACCGAATGACACAGCAAGCCAACAAGAAAAGAAGTGAAAGGATGTTTTCTGAGGGTGACTTAGTCTATCTGAAACTACAACCGTATCGACAGAAATCGGTTCACAGGCGACCCTCTTACAAATTATCAGCAAAGTATTATGGCCCCTACACAATCATCAAGAAAATTGGAACAGTGGCATATAAACTACAATTACCTGCTACTGCCGTGATCCACCCCGTCTTTCACGTTTCCCAATTAAAGAAGCATGTAGGCAACCATGTGGTGCAGTCCGATCTCCCCATTGTCTCTGCACAACCCCTGCTACAACCACAGAAAATTGTTGAGAGACGAATGATCAAAAAGGGAAATACAGCATCAACTCAGTTTTTGATTCTATGGAAAAACTTACCTTTGACAGAAGCAACCTGGGAGGATGCTGAGGAGTTTGAGTGGCGATTCCCTCAATTCCACCTTGAGGACAAGGTTGATTTCATGGACGGGGCATTGTCACGAACAGAAGGAAAGAAGGCACAAACGAGCAAAGGGGAAAGTGAAACAGGATTTTGATTTTTAAATAAATGGAACCAAACGGCTGCGTTTTTGTGCAGCTTCATTTTATATTCTAGTAGGCCAGCTGGTACAGCCACGTAGTGATGCCACGCTGGCATTTACAATATTGTCTTTAAATTCCCTAATCATTGTAACAGAAAGGTGTGGAAATTTTACAACAGAATTCTCAAACTCTATTCCCTGTTCTCTCTTTCTCTCAACACGTTCTGGACGTGATAACCTTCTTCTCCCTTCTCAAACCTCTTTCCCCTTCGTTCTTCCCTTGCTTAATTCAAGGCTTCCAGTTAACCTGCAGCACAAAACCATAAATAATTTTGATGATTGAGCAGACATTAAGCTATTGATCGATTGATGGTTTCTTGATCAATATATTATTTGTTCTTTGTTTTTTTCCTTTTAAAGGGGTGAAACTACATTAATTAAAAATAAGATTTCAAGCAAAGACAAAAAGTAGCTTCGTGAATTAACAGGAGTCTACTTGTAAACTTCGACAAGCTCAATAATCATGGCTAGGGCCGAAGAATTAAAGAAGAAGATAGAAACAAACAAAGAAGTAGAATGTACAGAGAAAAAGGGTAAAGGAAAGCAATAACGGAAAGAGATAAATAGCAGATAAGCTTGTGAATAAAATTTTGTATGTGAGATAAGCATTGTTTCAAGCAACTAGATATCCTTTTTATATTGTTATAAAGTTGGAGTTTTACATAAACTTTTAATATTGTTTATATCTAGAAAAAAGTTTATATTATGAATTTTAATATAATTTATATTTTTAATAGCCCGTCTCCTTCTTAGCAATCTCATGTTTCCTAACTAATTTTTAATACTTGTTAATGTATTTTGCTGAAGACTCTTATTCGGAATAAAACTTGGTTTTCTAGTTATTCATGTTAACTCTTATCTCTATAATCAATAGTCTTTTCCTAATTGATCACATGACTTCTAACTCTCGTAGTTGATCATGAGTTTTATTTTCATTGGTTGATTGTCTTCTATCTTTCCTAAATGACTTAGACTCTTTCTTAGCCTAGTCGATCTTATTATTAACGATTGATTTTAGCTTTATTTTTCTTGTTTGGTAATGAACAACTACTATTTTTATTTGATTGATATATGGATGTTAATTTTTGCATAAACAATACCTCTTATTTTTTTTTTATTTAAGATAAATAAAGGAATATTGACTTGCCCTATTATTAAATCTATCAACAAATCAACCATTGATAATGTGATAAATTAAACACTATTTTTTTTAAAAAAATATCAACCATGTTTCACTTTTTTACTTGTTAGCCAACTAAGCAATTTCAAAATAAAATGTTGTTTGGTTAAGAAGCAATACTTAAAGGTTACTTGAGTAGTTAGCTCTTACCTTTTCTTGTTTAGCTTGTGTTTAAATAGTTTATGTAGATTTTCTTTTTATTTTCACAATGGCCTTTCTAAATATCTTCTTAGAAACTTGCCTCTTGAGTTGTTTAGGATCTAAAACGACTATGGATGAAAATGGTGGTATTTGGATTTAAACCGTCTTTAGTCTTTTTGCCAAGGTTGTTTATTATAGAATAAGTTTGTCCTTAGTTGAAATCGACCATTCTGCATTGTTATTTACCTATTTTTATGTTGGATTAATTATGTTTGATCTTGTTTAGCATTGATCGTGTGTGTGGTTGGTCATTCTTCTCTTTTAGAAAGGATGGTATGTTAAGTAGAACACCTATAAATCTTACAATAAGGCATCTCCTAAACTTTTTATGACAATTCCTTGGCTTTTCCATGATTGATATACCTTTTTCAATAACAACACCCATGACTAATTCTATCCTTTATCACGGGTCAATCAAGGCTTATCCTTTTTGTTTGAGGGTAGATACAATCATTATCACATTAGAAAATTGATCATTATTTACCTTCATCTTCTTAGGTGTCATGTCTCTATGAGTTATGTTATTTATAATATTTCTTCCCCTTGATTTTATCAGGACTGAGGATTGTATGATTTATAATAAGCTTTATTTGTTCCTATGCATCAATTAGTTAAAAACCTTTTTAATTATTTTGATGTTAAAAGAATATTTTAGCTAAGTTAGCCAATGTTACTTATGGTTTTGTTTTATAGAAGTTCTTATAAAATTGGCTCTCCATCTCTTTCTAACTACTAATAGAATTGGGAGGAAGCATAAAGAACCAATAAAATACAATCATAGTAATTAGAAATGAACTAGACAACTTGAGTTGTATAAAGAAATTATTTTCACATCATCATATTGATTAGTAAATTTAGCTATGTGTTCTCTTGTTAACTAGTTATTCTCTCTAAAAATTTGTTTGAAGTCGGCTATCTTGATGCTTGTAGGAATTGGATGTAATATTTTAAGATTATAGATGATAATATGTAAGCTTAGTTGTATGTCTAACTTTTAACCCCATATTTTCTAAATATTGAGCTAACTCAACCTTATCATTTTTTTCCTTTTCTTATTAATCAATAAAAAGTGTTTATGGTGCATGAGGATTAAGGTTTTCTTGTTAAAAATAGCTTGTGTGAAACTAAACTACCTATTAACACGTTGTTATGGTTGCAAATATAGACGTTGTGTCGCGTAAGTGGCCTGATATTGCTTATACACTTGAGAGGTCAACAGTGCATCAAGAGAAATTATGTCTAGATTAAACTATGCTTGCTACGAAGTCTGATACGTGAGTATGTGATATTCAACATGAGATTATATAGTTCCAAGTATCCTTATTGGAGTGCTTGATACTGCGAAATATCCTAGGACTTTCCTTTGTATGTCTAGATAAAAAAAAAAAAGTGTTGAATATACTCCTTCTAAGCTTGTTCTGAATCTAGTTGAGTTGATCAGATGTGGCCTGTATAGTTTTGTTAACAACCATAATATTATTATGATAGGTTTTATTAGTTATATTCTCCATCTTTATCTAGATAGCATTTAAATCAGCAATAGATGTGTTTAAGTTCTAATAAAAAGATGTTCTCTCAGGAGCAATCATTTATAGCTATTGGAATTTGACACAACTAGTTTTGACCACTTGACAACACCATTTCATCTAAAAAAAATAGACATAGGGTTGTGGTGAAGGAATATAAAAACCAAGATATCCGTCAATAGTTGATAGAATTATGATAGGTGGAAAAGTGAGAGCCTACATAAGGATATTAGGGTTTTTCCTAAATGTAGTTTTTTGCTATTGTGGGGAATTAGATAATGAAAAGTCATCTTGTGGCATGTCTAACACAAGTTGTTCTCCTAATACCTATGGTGATAGAGGATTCACAAGCTTTTCATGGCAAAGAAAATGAAATTTGTTTATTGTCTCTACTAATTGACCACCAATTATTATAGAAATGATTTTGCATATAGTTTTTTTTTATATGGCATAATTCTTGATCAAACAATCACACCTGACATGCCAATCTATTAATATGACAAATAATCATTATGATTTATCAAACACCAATTTATTGATCGATCATTGACTTCTCAAACAATATGCTATATATTATTCGTTCCTTCCTTCCAATAAAGAGAAATTAGAATTAGAAACTGAATTCCAAATAGAGATAGATTACAACCTTGTAAATCAAATGAAGTGTAGGAGTCTACTTGTAAATCTTGGCGGGTGTAATAATCATATGTAATACTAAAGAAATAAACAACAAGGCAAAAATAAGAATAAAAGATAAAGAAAAATCTATAAAGGAAAGCATTGAATGAAAGAGGTAAATTGCAAAAACAACTTGTAAATAATATTTGCATATATGAGTTGCCCATTATTTTTAGTAACTAGAAGGTATTTTTATATTGTTACGAAGTTTGAGTTACTTGTAAAATTCTAATCTTAATCCTATATAGTCTACTTATAACAAATAAGAAGCTTACACTATGAACTCTAATAAAATTTGAATTCCTGTCAACACATCTCCTTCTTAAAAATCACATGTTTCCTCATTAATTTATAATATGTTCCAGTATAATCTTATTGTTGATTATCGATTTTGTCACACCATGACATTAATGGGACTCACCTAAATTATATATATAATTTAAAAATGAAGTCACCACCTAGTAAATAAATGACATTAGAAATCCTATAACCAACACTGGTCTTAGAGAATTTAGTTAAGGGGTTAGTTATGCTTAGGAGGAGATCAATGTCACCGTATCATTTCAAATGAAAATTTATCTTTACTATATATTTTTCTCTTAAATATATTATTTTTTTAATTGACATAAAATATTCTAATTATCTCCTGAGCTTACTTATAATATTTTATCATTTCTTAGCGAATGATTCAATATCAATCTCTAAAAATAGGTGACTTGTTGATTTAATTATTTTATACATTATCGAATATTAATCCTTAGAAATAAAAGACTTGTTAATATGAATGAAAATGAGTATCTACGGGTTAGGTTTTCTTAATATCCATACCCTACCCATTACCTATCGGTTAAAGAATTTAAATATCAATACCTTGTTCATCGGATTTCATGTGTTCAAATGAATATCTATTTTATGAAAATTATTTATAAAATAATTAAATAGTAATATGTGTTTTGGGGGGGTATTAAATGATAAAACTATAAATCTTTTACATAAATGATACATATATGTTTGTATTGTGCCAATATTAATATATGTATATATTATATTGGATTAAAAAAATATAAATATTCTACACAAGGGGTATTAAATGATAAATATTATTCTTATTTGTTCGACATGCAAGTTTTTATTCCTAGTATAATTAAGAAATCGCCAATTAATGAGACCAACATCGACTTAAACCAACATTGATGGAAAGGGACAATCATCCATGGTAGGTGGAGCTCTCTGATTTAATAAAAATGGTGGTTTCTGGTTTTTTAATGGTGTAAAAGAAGGGTTGATTTGTAGTATTGAAGATGACTGCTCGCGATCGATGGGATGGAAGGATGAAAACAAGAGGTAATGAGAAAACATCTCATTCAAAGTGGGTATCTATCTTTCTTCTCCATTTCGAAGAGATAATGAGAAGATTTTATGTTGCCATTATGGAAACAATTAAAGATATCTTCCACGCGGTTTATTATTATAATTTATAAACACAGCTACAAGAAATTGGATTGATTTAACAGTTCATATAAACAATTTTTAATATATAGTTTTACATTATTTCATAATAATTTTGTGTTGTAACTTAGCTGCTTAAAATAATAATTAAGAAAGGGTGGACGATACACCTTAGCTTTTCGTACCAGGCCTTTAGGGTTTTTAGCTTTTTTTTTATCTTTTTTTTTTTTATCAATTATACTTTTTAATGTATTGTTTTTATTTAATTTTATTATTTAATATTAGATTGATAATAAATTATATTATATTTTTATGATATAATAAAATAAGAAGTTAATTTTAATAAGTCGAATTCATAACCCGGATTATAGGTTTGATAAGTTAACTAGAATTAACCTGATATGTTTCATTTTTTTTCTTTGATTTTATTTTTTCTGAACCTATTCTATTATATTTTTTAATGTAGAGTTTTTATTTAATTTTATTATTTAATATTGGATTAATAATAAATTATTTTTTATTTTTATGATATAATAAAATAAAAAGTTAATTTTAATAAGTCGAATTCATAAACCGGATCATGGATTTGGTAAGTTAACTAGGATTAACATGATATGTTTTCTTTTTTTTCTTTGATTTTATATTTTTCTGAACCTATTCAGTTAACAAGATCACGTTCGACAATTTTTATATAATTTAATTTAAAAATCAAGATAAGTAAAGAATCGGGTCAAGAGTTTTTAAATTTAAACTTTTATCATAAGTTTAATGATAATATAAAAATATATTATGCTATTTAGATATTTGTTTTTGTTATATACTCTAATAAATCTTAGCCTACTCTATAGCTATGATAAGACGGGAAATAAACTAGTTTTCTAGATAAAGTTTTCTTGTCTAATTTAACGTGACATTTCTTTCAACTTCTAATCATAATTTTATAGTACAATAACCCACCTTGCTGCTGTCCCGTCGGGAGATGGCATATTTCGTCCTCCAAACTTGTAATATATTTTCTCTCATTCATGGCTTCTTTTTGTTTTAATTATTATTATTATTACTATTATTATTATTATTATTATTATTTAATAATAATAATAAAATGTAATTGTAAAGGAATCCATGATGCCAATGGATAAGGCATAGATGAATGATTGCCACGGCACACGGACATTAGTGATTTGTGGGGCAAGTGTGGATCAGACACGTGACAATAAGGTCATTTCCAAAGTTAAGGCACGTGGATTGATTATGTGTTAATACATTTAAATCTTGACTAATAATATTTTTCCTTCTAATAAAATAATTAAAACATATATTAAATCCCTCTTACTATATATATATATATATGCGGATAAAAGAAAATTAAAGCATTGATATCAAGTTGGAAAAAAGAAAATATAAGAAAATTTTCTGTCTATGAATTTAAATTACAGTTTCTAATTAACATATATAGATTTATTATAAATTATTTTTACTGAAATTAACCAATTGAAAACTCTAAATATCTATGAGACATAAAAGCAAAAAATATCAAGAAAATAATCTTTACATAGAAAATCTCAAGTTGTTTATTATAAATGATAATATAGAAGTTGAATTGCATATTATTTAAATTCATACAAAACAAATCATGAAATCAAGTGATACAATAGCATTTATTTAAAAAATCAGGAGCAAATAAGAATTTAAATTCAAAATATTTATATTTTTTTTTCAAATCCTTATTACTTTTTTGATTTAGCTTTAGGATAAAAAATCTCTAAATTCCATAGTTTTAAAACCCAGCTGACCCGAGGCTGGAATTGGACCGGGTTAAAGAAAAAACAGTAGAAGAAAAAATCCAGTGTGACCCGGTGATCCAGTTAAAAACCCAGTTGCAACCCGTTGACTTTTGTTTTTTACTAAAACGACGTCATTTTGATTTTAAAAAAAATAATTGACCCAAACGATCCGGTCAAAACCCGGAACCCAGACCTTAGACCGGACCAAGTCTAAAAACTATGTTAAATTCAATTCTAATAAAACAGATTACGATACGGTTTGAAAAAAGATGCTATAAAAAGTAAACAAATTTTTTATTTAAGCATTTTTATGGATATGGATCTATTACTATCACTACTTAAACACAATATAAATAAACATAATTATAATCATAATGACTACATATTCATAAAAATATATAAGACTATCATAATACAATTAAATCATTAAATAATTAACATATGAATAGTCAAAATATTAAAATCGTGTATAGGAGCTCTTTAAATGTAGCATAAGAAATTCTAATTCTTTTCTTTTGAGACAATATTTTTTAATTAAAGGAAATATTTAAGATAAGATTAAAGGAGTCATTTAATTTGATCATCAATTTGATTTTGAAATCAAATATTGTTTTCGAGAAAGGAAGGGAATAATTTTTAATTTTACCATTCATTTGAATTCTGTCGTGGAAAGCTTGGTGGATAATAAATGTTAATTACTTTTATAGTCGCAATCTTATCATCCGCTAACATGGGGGCTAATCCACAACAATTTCTAGGTGGTTAAGAAACTAAAATTAGACCCCAACTGGAAGTTGACCCGACGAACGAATAGAATATTGGATTATCTGGATTAACTCGAATAAATTATCTAAAAAAAATAAAAATATATATTTAAAGTTTTAATATTTCATATAAGAAAATTAAAAAATAATTTATATGAATATAGACTATACATGTTATAAATAATAAAATTTAAAAAATTATTTCAATAGGTTTTGTATCTCAAATTAAAAAAATATTATGTTAGTATGTTATTCTTTTAAGTTAAAGGATTTAAAACAAAAAAAAAATTATTTCATATTGAAAAAACATAACTTTTTTCTTGTGAATATAGAGTATATATACTAAAGAGTTTCAAATCCCACATTGAAAAAATAATTTTTTTCTTGTGAACTTATGAGTATATATACTAAAGGGTTTTAAATCCCAAATTTTAAAAACAAAATATTCTTCTAATATTTATATAGTAAAATTTAAAAACGGTTAATAACCAACTAAAAAATATATAAAAAAGCGGTCTCTAGTTAGGAGAAAAAACACATTTGAAAAAAAAAAAGCAGGTCTCAACCGGGTTATGCCAGGTCGCCCGAGTGACGGGTTAACCCGACAGATCAACCATGTTTCGTCAGGTTTTTGTTTATCCCAGTCTTTTACCTTACCTAGACCGGTTCAGCCACTAAATCGACTCGCCGGGCCGGGTTTAATACCTATAACTAAATGTCTGTTATTAGCAAAACTACTAATTATCCACGAAAATCCTTTCAAATTAAAATAAAAAATTGTAATTAACTATGATCCGACGTGGTAAACCCTATAAATACACTTCTCCTGAAGGGCAATATTCTTGCAAGAGCTCTTCTTAGTTCTTTCCTTTCTCCTTTTTCTCTCCTTCAATAATTCTCTTACATATCCAGGAGATAGGCAAAATAACCATTAGGAGGAGAAGGGTCTTGGCTAGCTATAAACGCATGCATGGACAGCCTTGAAGAGAAGGTTTCTGTGTTCTTTCATGAAGATTCTGCTGATGAGTCGTCTGGTCGCTCTATGGAGGAAGAAGACGACTACGAGTCTGACAACAACTTGCACGACCCCATGGAAACAGCCTTGTATTGGGAATCACAAGACGCCTTGCTTCAGGTATTTAATTTTAATTACAATAATTTAAATCAAAATTTGCAATAATTCTAAAAGGGTTAGCAGTGCCTCATTTCAGCTCCTCTAGAAATGATATATATCACAAGAGGAATATCCCTTTTTCTTCCAAACCTATAAACATTTATGAATTGTGACCGACATTAATTATTTCTATCATTTTAGATTTTTCAATATTGAATCCATTGCAAAGTAATTACATAAAAAGATTTTCGTGCCATTTGTTTTTATATTTGTGTGTTTTAAAAGTAAATTTAACTTGGAAATACATTAAATTTTTATTTTTATACTATTTTTAATTATTTTTACATGTTAATATCAGAATAAAAATTAAAAAAAATTATTTTACTTACTTGACATCAAAATAAAAATTAGATCTTCTTGTCCATAGAAAAAGATTTTTTTTGGGTGGAAAAAGCAGAAAACTCTAAAGTACACGTGTGTCAACTATTGTATGGCCGGTTGGTGTGACGTGCCCAATTTTTGGCATCATTTATGTCAGCGGCGACCTTAATAGTAAGTAATAGCCACGTGTACGGTTGCAGTAGGGTGGTTAGGTGTCCCCTTCAGTTTGCAAGGGCTGGCGTGGTGAAAGTGATATCCACCTCCTCTTTAAAATCTTGGAGAAATAAGAAAAATACATCAACTTTAGAGCTTGGATGGGACTATACTTTGCTTACTTTATATTTTAATCTATGTTTAGATTTTTCTTTCTTAATTAAAAGCATGTTTTCGTACTATTTTTTATAGCTTTTCTAGGTTAAAAATAAAATTATTAAGCTCAATTTGAGGTGAGTAATTAATTTATATTAATTTAAAATGATATTGTTTTAAGATAATTTTTTAAAAATAAAATGATATTTTAAAATTCGGTTTGACTCGGCAGGTCAACTTGAGACTTGGCTAACTCAGTGCCAGAATCGGGCTGGATTTAACAAAGAATAAGGGTAGTAAAAAACTCAGTGACCTGATCAAAAACCCGGTTGCATTCCGTTGACTATTTATTTTTTTTAACTAAAACGATATTGTTTTGATTTATAAAAAAATTAAGCTTGACCAGATCAAAACTAATGACCCGTGTCTTGGGACAGGTTTAAAAACTCTGGTTTTAACCAAGTTACATGTTAACCTGTCAGGTCAATTAGATCATACTTGATTAACTCTCATTTAATTTAATATGAAACAAGATCTATAATAAAAAAAAAGCCAGGTTATCGAATCACTAAGTTAATTTACTGTTAAACCAAGTTTAATAACAATAATCTAAAATCCTAAACAAAAAAAACTAATTACCTTCATCCTTGATTGGTATGCCTTTATAATCCCTACTCAGATTTTTACAAATAAAAGTTGGAACAGCTACGAAACATACAATGTTAGAACCTAAAGCAAAACGATAAGTTAGATGGCTAGGATGTTGCATACGTCCACTAGAAGGGGAAAAAAAATTAATTTTTTAATCAGTATAATTGCGGTTATTTTTTAAAATATTGTTTATTTGAAAATATATTAAAATAATATTTTTTTATTTTTTAAAAATTAATTTTGATATTAATATATTAATAAAAAAATAAAATAAAAATTTAATTTTTTTTAAACATAAAAAAAAAAAACATGAATTGCACTTTTGGACATGTCTGCGTTTGTGCCACGTTAACTTCCACTAAAAAGAAAAGAAAACGAGAGAGGAAACTATTAATTTTGATTAAAATCCATCGTGTTGCTAGAATATAAATCTTACATTGTTATTTGTAAAATAAATATATTTTTTTATGTATCATTTCAATTTACTTCTGTCAGCTATAAGATAAAAAACGATCATTAATAATAATATGATATCTATTGAATACTTCATAATTCGAGGAGAAAATTCAGAAATTAACACTCGATGATCTATAAGATCACTGAAGTACCTTGATTTTATAAAGTAACAAATAATTATATCAATATCCAGACAGATATATTCCCTTTTATCTTTGTTTTTTTCCTGTTTCGAGACAGTAATTAAATGTTACTTGAAATTAAAATCAGAAATTACAGCCATCTTTAGCATTATAAGACCATATTTACTGCATGGATAAATTAGGTATTATTAGGCATTAGACCAGGAAACAAAATTGTACTTTTTTTTCTGGAACTGTAATGGGATCAATTGTATGAAGGGAGTTTTGGAACGCTATAGCTCTATAGGCTCGAAGTTAAGGCAAGAGGTTAGCAGAGTTGTAGGGGTAGCAAAAGAGAGTGATTTTTGCAATTGCATGAAGCCCACTGATGGGTGCACTAGCTGTTTAAGACAAAGGGTTGTCAATTTGCTCACACAGAAGGGATTCGAAGCATCTCTTTGCACATCGAAGTGGAAAAACACCAGAAAGCATCCAGGAGGTATTGATTCTATCCTTCTCTCGCTATATGCATGCTAGCATTTTGTGGTAGGACTGATTTGACGACGCCCTTGATTTTCCAGGAAAACATGAGTACATAGAAATAATTGCAGCCACAATGGGTCGCAAGAAGCCAATCCCATATCTGATTGAGCTTGAATTCAGAGACCAGTTTGAGATTGCCAAAGCGAGTGATGAATACCGCAATCTTGTGGCACGGCTGCCAGAATACTACGTGGGGAAAGCTGACTACCTCAACGCCATTGTTGGCATTCTATGTGATGCAGCAAAGAGATCAATGAAGGAGAAGAAAATCCATATGGGTCCATGGAGAAAGAGGAGCTTCATGCAGATGAAATGGTCAAATTGCTCTGAAAGACGATCTGTTGACAAGTCTTCAAGCAAATCTTTTCCCTCGTCAAGACAAGCACATGAATCCTGCTTGCACTTGTCTGCTGCTCCAGCTTTGACTGTCACTTAGTCATAGGATGTGAACCCATTTTCCTCTCGCTAGAAATCTTTTTTGACCTCTACGAGTGTATAATGCCGCCTATATAGGAAAATCCATGTGGATAAAATGCAATATCATGGCTAGGATTATCATGTGAGAAGTGTTTTTAGTTGTATTAATTTGCGGCTATGGCTGAGATGCTTAAGCTAGGCAGGCCCCGGTGCCGAGCTCTCTACAAGGGATGTGCTAATACTATGTTTAAATCAGAAATGTATTGCGTTCAAGTTTGAGTGTGTAATCAGAAAAGTCCAGTGTCTGCTTCTCTTCCCCCACCTGGTCATTGCCCCTGATTTCCCTGAAATGCTGAAGCAAATTCCTTGTAGATCCATGCACTCGAGTGCTAATGCAAGGAAGCCAATCATTACATACAATATTTGCGTACAAAATTTGTGAGGTCTCAGGACACTGCTACTATGGCACAAATATTTGGAATACTCTTAAGAACTCTCTGACTCAGTATGTGAATGACTAGAAATTCTTTCATGTAATTTCTGGCCATTATATCTACACATGCAAACCCTTGTTTGACTTTCATTCAGGCTTTGAAGCCCTGGAATGATGATGAAAGAATCCTGAAGAGCCCGTCCGGGTTATCGGCTTGTACCTGTCAAGAATTTGGAGCAATGTGAGCTGCTATAGAAAGAAATTAATAATGCAGCATTCAAATGCATTCCTACTCGAGCCAGGATATCTTCGCCATGGCACTAACATTAAAAACACTAGGAATTTTCTAGCCCCCCCAACACAAACCTGCCTAGATATTAACATGGGACTTGTTTCTGACAACAGTGAAAAAAATGACACCAGGGCAACATATTCATTTTGTACAGCTTAAAGCCTTAAGCTCAGTAAGCTGGCAAACTAAATGGACAAAATTTCAGAATATTCTGAAATCAGCCAACTTTCTTTATTTTGCAAAGCAAGGTTTTCTGGGTCTAGCCACTGAATGAGTCTTCTACTTGCGCACTATCCTCAGACAATTGAGGATAAGCTTCGAAAATCATGTTTATTTTTCCATGTACTTTACTTAGAACATGGACGGAGGGGAGTAATTTGAAAATAATAATGTCAGAACTAGAGATATTAAAGCATGCAGAAGAAAAATACCCAGTGGCCAGCATCTTCAAGGACATGCATTTCAACTCCAGCTCCCTCCTCAGCAGCCAGATCTTCAGCAGCATGAATTCTCTGGAGATCTTCAAGGGCCCACCGGTGCAAGCTCCTCTCTGCTTTCAAAAAATTTACATGCACACCTTGAGGCAAATTTTCAACAAATTTCCTGCAGTCAACAACATGGATTAACTTGAGTAAGGAAGCAATGCTCTGATCAACATAGAGCAAGGTACTGTTTTTAACTCGCATTAACCATATTTCAAGATTACCACAAATTTGTTTCTTCGTACGATTGGTACATTTCAGAAATTCCATCGAGGTCAAACATCCAAGAGAAACTTGATGATGGCGAACCAGGAGGGCCATCTGTTTTAAGATTAGTCACCACCCACTGGACATAAAAAGCAGAAAGACAATTAATGCCAAGAACTTGAGGGGATCACAATTAGCATCTTTATAGAAAAACATAATTGAAGTACAGGAAACAAACTAAATAGAAGTTAGCTTAATTACACAGTAATCTCAGTTACAATCCTAAAGTTGCACCAAACATGAAGTAAGCAATATATTGATTTCTCTAGCAGCTTATTTGCTTTATGAGAGCATGTAGCTGCTGGGAGCTCTAGATGCTATTGCCTAGACATGGTTTCCCTCCTTTCCTCCATATTCAAATTGAAACTCCAGCAAGATATTGTCTGAATTCAGCAGTCAAAACAGCTACTCATAATAATATATTTCAAACCGTCTTTTTGAATCTGAATCAGATCTGCACCATGTATCCTACATCATGCTACACGTATACTACTCTCTCCTGAACTTTCTAATTATCTTCCACCAAAATAACATCTAATTCCACAAAAACTTTCGTTTTTCGGGGCGGAACAAGAGTTAATGAAGAGTCTAAGGAGAAGAATTTGTCACTGTCATTTTATTAAAATTAAATCTACGGGGGCAAAAAATAATGTTTGCCATTGTACCTCCATGAAACGTCTATGAAGACTGTCCATATGATTAGCAGGAAAGTAATCAAGTTAGGAGCAGAAATGATGTAGAAAAAGATGAAAACCTATAACATCTCTATATACAATATACCTCAAACTCCAAACATCACATTTTATTACTAATGTGAATGAAGATTCTCACACAGATTACAATAGCAACAGCAACTTTTTTCATGCAGAAACCGAACAACAATAGGAGTATCATGAATAAGCATTTGGAATTCAGAATATACCTGTGCAACATCCTTAGAAAACCCTTCTTGTATAAGAGCATTGACAATATCTCGCTTTGAGAAGACCTTCCTTGAAGAAAGATTATAAGATACTCGTAATAATGCCCAAAAAAAAACAAAGAAGAAAACAGACATCCAAACAAAGAGAAGACACAAATACTGTATATTTGGTGGTAGTTACAGGTACACACAAAAAAAAAAAGAGTCAACAGACATCAAAGGAATAGAGTAGATATAATCACTCAAGATAACGGTAGGAAAGATAAGGGTGACAGACAATGCTTGGATGCTGAGTTAGAGAATTCAACACTAAATAGAAGTGCATCGGTGTTTAAGGAAAAATCACTTGCTTGGATGCCGAGTTAGAAATCCAACTCTCAATAGAAGAACATCTGTGTTTGAAAAAAGTCACTACCCCACCAAGATAAACACAGCATCACTATCACATCAAAAAGGTCTATGATACACCCAAATATTCGTGTTATAACTTATGAAACATACCTCCTTTGGTAGTTTCCTTATAAAAGATATTAGTTCTGCAGGATGGTCTTCTCCATCTCCACCAGCCCTAACTTTTCCAGGAGTAGCATCTAGAGACCAAACCTGAAGTGGCGCAAAGACTTTAAGAATTTAAAGAGATAAAGCAAAATGAAATGACAAAGACCAACCATAGAAAATTAATTAAGGACCCTGTTATTATACATAGAGAAAATGGATTACTTGCTACAAAACTTGGACTAACATCTGAAAACTGGTATTTTAACCCATTCTTATGTTCTAAACCATCTAAAGAATATTTGCAGATTATAAACTTACTCTTACAGATTGGGCAAGAGGCTTTGCAGCTTGTTCCACCATACTCAAGGCAACTGCATGGACAAATAGGGAGAATGTTTATGCATTGAAGTCAATTAAAGTATCAGATTGGTAAATTGCATGTCAAGGTAAGTAGATGTACCTTTTCCACCAAAGCTGTGCCCAATTAAAACACGAGGTGTTATTCTAAGCTGTGCAACCTATTCAAACAAAATCACTAACATTTAATTAGCCATAAAAATATTCTCGAGTGGTGGTCGGGAGGCTTATTGTGGTTAGGAAGGAAGTGTCAACAAAAGAAGAGCTGCAACAATTTCAAGAAGCATAAACAGCTGGAGCGCATTAACAGATGCATCAGCCATGCACAAAGAACCCACCATCTTGGACTCTTGGGGCTGTCTCAGTTTTAAAGAAATGAAAAATAGAAGAACAAATTGTCCATGAATAAATAGCCAAAGCTTAAAAGTCACTCACTAGCTTTAAGACATCAAAAGCAGTTGAGGCAACAGTGTGGGGCCCCCTCTTTCTGATTGATGCTGAATCACCGTGGCACCGCAGGTCAACCAAAAGAAACTGCATAATTTGTCAATGATAAGTAATATTCTAATCACCCTCAAATCCATGCCAAAACTGACTCATTTGAACGCCTTAAATCCCAAGTAATGTACTTCATGCATAATTGTTGAAGTTCATGATTGTATACAAGTTCTCCCCCCAATAACCCACTACAGTTGGATCATAACTGGACAGTGAGTGTTTTCTCTTGCTTCCATAATCCTCAGGCATGCATGTAAAACAGGGACAAAGAAGTCACACAAAGTATCGGCAGACACTCACACAATAGACCTTCAAAAGTACATGAGCATTATTTGACAGCATTAAAAGCTCACATGAAGATGTTAAAATGCAATTGCTATGTTGGCGCCATTTTCACAATGGAACCTATGCTCACATGCAGACCATGAAATCTAATTGCTTCATATGGTTGGAACATAAGGCGATTGTAATCCTCGGTCATACTGATACAAATATCACAGGGAATTATGGAACCATGCTAGCTTGACCTAGCACTTTTTTGGGGGTTATAGAGAATATAAAAGATACAAAAGGAAAAAAAAAAGAACAGTACCTGCCATGCTGGAAATTCTTGTGCCAATCTCCGTGTAAAGGTTCCTGTGATATTTTAAATCTGTAAACTATATTTCAAAAAGTTCCTATTAATGTGTGTATGTAAAAGCATACAAAAAGCAACTAATCAAAAGATGTTAGAAATTAATGCATGAAGTTCTGCAGCAGAAGGTAGTGAGACCACTTCACTGAGGTGATGGCACTTTGAAAACAAAATCGTCAGAAAAGGAACACTTCACATTTCATAATTTTATAGAAAGTGTGTGATTTCTTCTTTTTTGTTTTGTGTAGGATATATTCTAAATTTGATGGTTGAGACATACTATATTGCTTAGGTTATCAATGCTACAGCATAAGACAACTTGAAACACATCACAGTTGGAACCTATACTTCGAGGGGAAAATAAACAGAAAAGATAACAACTTAGATTAATGAGGTCTTTAGTTTTTTGCAATTTAGTGTTTCATCTTTCATAATTGTTAATTCCAAGGTTTTCTAGGATTTTCGAGGGTGTTTATTTTGGGAGTCTAAGTTAGTCCCCTGGCTCATCTCCATTAGATAGTCTCCTGTTTGAAATCCTAGTTCTAGAAGGAGATATGGTATCCCAACTTGCCAAGGGACAAGGGTTAAACATCAACATGGTGCAAGTATATAACTGTCCTGAAAATTATATTTTCTAACAAGTAATCAAGGCAAATATAGAAAATCATAAATGAGTTGAAACTAATACATATTACTTACCCCAGTTCTTCCTGCTGCCTAAAATTCCATGCAGAAGCACGGCTGTTGGTGGATCCGGCTTTGATTTACCCATCACAGAACCCCATTTTACCTATGCAGCAAATCATTCAGCATAAGCAATTCTGCCCATGAAAAAATGTATACACCCACTCCGCTGACCTCAACTCTATTTCACTCTCAAAATGTAATATGAAAAGATAGCACATCAATCATAAACCTAAATTGCCATACATCTTCTCACTAACTATAATCAGTTGGACTTGGACCAACTTTCCAAATCTATTCATTTTCACCATTGAATCGATATAAGACAAAAAAAAAAAAAAAAAGTCTTTACAATTGCACACCTCATAAGAAAAGAAAAAAAATTCATTGTCTTTACATGAACCATTAATTCATCAAATATTCTGTAGATAACCAAGAAGTAACAATTCATTCTAATAATGTTAAAAAAAATGGTAAATTTGGGAACAACTTACAAGTGGTCCTTGAACAAGATCATATGCCTGCAAACATAACAAAAATCCCATCACTCAAACTGAAAATACTACTAATTTTCTACCACCCTAATTCTTTTTTTCTTTCCTGAGTCAAGAAAAAATAATTAAATGAACAAAATTGGATATACCAAGACAGCAGGTCGGTCGGCCGTATCTCTGCCGTAAACGAGCCTCTCATCTACCAATGCCATCCGTATGCTCCTCTTTTCTTTATTCCCTCTACTTGATTTACCCTCGGTACCTAACTGGAATTCGTTTTTCTAAATTAAAAAAAAAAAACATTATCAAAATAACACTCTAATAATAATAATAATAATAATAATAATTAAAAAGAAGAAAAAAAAAGAAAACTTGAAATCACACGATCACCTGAAACGGCATTGAAATCCTGGTTCTAGAGGAGGTGGCTCTCCAATTTAAACCGAAATCTAAGTTCTTCATGTCAATGCAATTAACGGCGGGTTCACGGCGACCACCGCACGCCATGAAATTAGAAATTGCCGACATTTCTCAGAAACCGTTCATGCAAGTACGCGCAAACCGATTTTAAAAAAAAACAGCTAGAGAAGTGTTTAGTTGTGATGAAGCAGATAAAAACGGCAGCGTATTAGAAGGGATTTGCAAGAGCGTGCGCAATGCAAAAGGAAGGTTCAAAAGGGAAAGGCAATGGAAGGCGGAGAAATTTAGAGGTTTCTTGTTTGCCTTTATTAATTTGATATAAAAACTGAATCCATTAATAGTAAAAATAATAATATATTTTTACAATATATAGAGTGAGGGAGGGGACGGAAAGCGGAGGCGGAGATACCAAAGCTTGCGCGTTCTCAGGGTCTCGCGGTCGCTGTGGTGGGAGGCACAAGACGGTGTCTACTCTCTTTTATCGCGGCAGCCATTTAATAATGAAATGACTAAAATGTCATTTTCAGTTTATAGTGATTGTCACGTGGATGGGCGCATGGTCATCTTTGCTCGCTGGCAAAAGAAGCAACTTGTTATGTTTTGTTTTTCTACGGTTCGGTCGTTCTGCTGAGTTTCGCATATCGCGTTTCGTCTTCTTGATGGATGAATCGCGTTTCTTATTCTTGATGGATGAATCGCGTTCGGACAATTGCTTTTGTGCGGCTGAAACTGGCAAAACCCTAAACCCTCACAGGCCACAGGGTTCTCTCATTATCCTCTCTTTTCTCTCCCATTTAGCGTGAAAAACACTCTTCCTGCCTGCCTGCCAATCCTAAGCTAAGAAGTATAAGGATATCTCAGCAGCCGTCAAACCCTAATTCCGATTTGGACCGGTAAAGTTCTCTCTCCCCTTCCAAATTGTTTTTGTTTCATTTTCTTTTCTTTTCTTTTTTACACTAAGATTTCATGATTTTTTTTGGGTTTTTCATTTAGTTCTGTATGAAAATTTAAGCAGTGAAAAAATCAATGATTGCTGTTGATTTTTTGTTTTTTTTTTCTACTTTCTTGAATGATTTTTTTTGGGCTTTAGAAATCAATGGTTTGAAACGGTATTGAGTGCTGTTGAAAAAAGTAAGAATATTTGTTTTTTTTCCTCGTTATTCATCCTCTTCAAGTCAATTTGACCTACATTAAGACTTACATGCTACCTGGTGTTATTTCCAGATTATTAACCTGTAAATTGAACCTAGTTATGCCAATTCATTTGCATTTTATCACTCCATCTAGATTTTCTTTCTTTTTTTCTTTTGGAAGCACAATTAGTCCATAACTTGCATCGTTATCAATGTTTACAGGGGAAGTGCTAAATAGCAAAGAAGATTGTGGTAGGCTGCTTGAGTTGGGTAATCTATTCAACCTTTTCCTTGATCTTGTAAAGCGAAAATTGAGTCGTTTACTTGGAAAATTCTTTCTTTCCAATTTAGTCTTTGCAAGTGCAGGCAAAGTAATGCAATCAGTTTGGACTCACCATGTTATTGAACACTGTGGTTATGTTTATAGTGCATGCCTTCTTCTTCTCCGCGTTTTGTGTTAAGAGGACTTTCTGTAAGTCAAATAAAAAAATGCATACCTAAACAAGGGAAACAAAGTGCCATAGTAGTAGGTGTTCAAAGCAATTACCCTGTTGTAGAAACGGATGCATCTAACAATGTTTCTATGATAGATAACCTTTTTAATTCTCTCAAAGACCTTGCAAGGAAGGGACATTTATTAAAAGCATTTGAAACCTTCTCTCTGATCAAGCTCCATGCCTCTTCAGCTAATCGTGATGCTATCTTACATTCAATTTCTTCATTGCTTTACTCTTGTACCAACCTTAAATCACTCCCGCAGGGTAAACAGCTCCATGCCCACACCATCTCTTTGGGATTTGAAAATCATCTCGTTTTGGTTCCCAAGCTTGTCACATTTTACTCGAGCTTCAGTCTCCTAGCTGATGCGCACACCATCACTGTGAATTCAGATATTGTGAACCCTTTGCCTTGGAACTTGCTTATCTCTTCCTATGTTAACAATGGGTTACATGGAGAGGCTCTTTCAGCATATAGAGAAATGGTACATAAAGGGGTTAGACCTGATAATTTCACTTATCCATCAGTCCTTAAGGCTTGCGGTGAAAAATTGGATCTGGACTTTGGGAGGGAGGTACATGAGTCTATTAATGCTGCCTATGGGCACAGATGGAACCTGTACGTGCATAATTCTTTGGTTTCCATGTATGGAAAATTTGGGGAATTGGATGCTGCTCGTCGCTTATTTAATCAAATGCCAGAGAGAGATGCTGTTTCTTGGAACGGAATAATCAGTAATTATGCCTCCAGGGGCCTGTGGAAGGAAGCATTTGAACTGTTTGAAGAAATGAGACTAGCAGGCGCAGAAGTGAATATTATAACTTGGAACACCATAGCAGGAGGGTGCGTACAGACAAGAAATTTTAAAGGGGCACTTGAGTTGCTTTCTCAGATGAGAAGGTGTGACATTGATTTGGATCCAGTGGCAATGATTATTGGCTTAGGTGCATGTTCACACATTGGGGCCATAAAGTTAGGAACAGTGATTCATGCTTCTGCAATTCGTAGTTGTTTCGATGGATTTGATAATGTAAGAAATGCACTGATAACCATGTATTCACGGTGTAAAGACCTCAGGCATGCTGACATTTTATTTAAATCAATTAAAACTAAGAGCTTAACTACTTGGAACTCCATGCTTTCTGGTTACACTCACATGGACCGATCTGAGGAAGCCTCGTTCCTGTTCAGGGAGATGCTGTTTTCTGGAATTGAACCTAATTATGTGACTATTGCAAGCATTCTTCCCCATTGTGCTCGAGTGGCAAATTTACAACAAGGGAAGGAGTTCCATTGTTACATTATGAGGCGAGAAGGGTTTGAGGACTATTTATTGCTTTGGAATTCCCTCGTTGAGATGTATGCAAGATCTGGAAAGGTTTTATCAGCAAAAAGAGTGTTTGACTCATTGAGAAGGAGGGATAAAGTGACTTATACCTCCTTGATTGCTGGGTATGGTATACAGGGAGAGGGGAAGACTGCACTAAAATTGTTTGATGAAATGATCAAACATCGGATTAAACCAGACCAGGTCACCATGGTGGCAGTTCTATCTGCGTGTAGCCATTCTGGTCTAGTAACTGAAGGAAACGTGTTGTTTGAAAAGATGTCAACTCTCTATGGGATAGTTCCCGCAGTAGAGCACTTTTCATGCATGGTTGATCTCTTTGGGAGAGCTGGATTGTTAAATAAAGCAAAGAAAGTAATTACCAGTATGCCTTACAGGCCAACCACTGCTATGTGGGCCACTCTTGTAGGCGCCTGCCGGATCCATGGAAACACAGAGATAGGGGAATGGGCAGCTGAGAAATTGCTGGAAATGAAGCCTGAAAATCCAGGTTACTATGTGTTGATTGCTAATATGCATGCTGCTGCTGGTCGTTGGAGCAAGCTGGCAGAAGTCAGGACTTACATGAGGGATTTAGGTGTGAGGAAGGCCCCTGGATGTACCTGGGTTGATGTCGGCTCTGGATTCTCCCCCTTTGTGGTTGGTGACACTTCCAAACACAACTCAAATGATCTTTACGAATTGTTGGAGGGGTTGACTGATCTAATGAAAGATGCCGGTTATGTTGCCGGAGAAAATTTTAGTTCCGAAGATGAAGTCTTGGAGGAGATAGAATGCTGCAACATGTGAATTTTAGTTCCTTGAATTGTGTTGTCCTTCGGACTTTTACTTGGAGAGAAAGAGCTCGATGCAACTTGTTGAGCACATTGAATTGTGCAATTTTACTCTGGATTTATATTATTTATAAAAAATATATAAATAAATAAACTGGTTCCACTTGTAGAATAGCAATTATAAACATGGGATTTACCAAGTTGAATATACATTTGACAAACAAAATCATAATGATTCGCTCTCGTCATTTAAAATGAAAAGAAAATGACGGTATGGTTTCAGAGGATGATATCTTTCATCAATGCACAGGCTTTCATCACAGCTGATCTGCTAATTGAGGAAATCGCTGCAGCAGCCAAGTTACACCCCTGATAGCAACCTGTTTCTCGAAAAAAAAAAAGAAAAAAAAAACCCATCACAACCACAAAAAAACAAATCTACTACAGATATTCAAGTTCATGTAGTATAAACCTTTGAGCTAGAGAAATGAAAAATTACACCCTTGAGAGCTGTGAGGATGTTTCTTTGTCAAGGTAATCCTTTGAACCAGAGAAATGAAAAATTCTCAAGGTAGAAATGTTAATCAAGGGTGGACAAAGACAATGTGTGTTTCAGTGTGTGTGTGTGTGAGAGAGAGAGGATATTCAAGCAGCTCTCAATAAGTAGTTTAATCAATATTGAGTTCATAATTCCATGGCATGCTACACAAAAACTAATAGGCCTATCATTTTTCTCATCCTCGCATAGGCAAACTTGTTCACAGAAACTAACTGGCCTTGCATACATACCAAAGCAGCCTCCCCAGGCTTGACTGCAGGCTCAACACTGTCTCGTCCATAACTGTTTCAGAAAAATGATAAGTTTCCTCAACGAAAACATGTCTTCCCAAATAAATATCGCTTTCAAAATGTAAAAGTTCTGTGGCATATGATCCAAATACTTCTTAAGATTGAAGATTGCTGTTGGTAAATACTAAATAGCCTCGAAAAGTAGAAAGTGTGCTAGTGTTTTATATCAGCAATGGTCCCGAGGAACACGTTGCAGGATCAAACAACTCCTTAAATTTAAAAGCAGGAATGCATCAGAATTCTATCTATCGCTGAAAACTGCAGAGCATGTTGATACTGCTCAAAGAAAGTCAATGAGTTGAGCCAGTTTCAGTGACAAGAGAAAGTCACACAGACTCTAAGCTCAATTGCTGAGCTGGGTTGAGACCTGGGATGGATTCTGGAGACAGCCTTCAGCGCATAAAAACGTTGCTGACATATGTGGGATATATCTGTATAAAACAAGTTCCATTTCTACAAGACTACAATGCATCATCAACCATTTAAGGATAAAGCTTCACTTACATTATTTGCCTCTTGCCATTCACAGCATCTAGCCGATAAAAGCTGCATCCTTTGCTAAATGGGAAAGACTTGCCCTTCCATTCTGTAATGATTAGCATTACAATTTATCCAGAGAAATCATGACAACCTTTGTTACCATTACTTAGCATCCTAAGCAGGGAACATAAATCACTAAACAACATGAAAGGTAAAGAGTTGATGGAAGGTAAGGGGATGTTTGGTATCATTTCCATTTTCAAGTTTTCAGATTTTTGGTTTTAGTTTTCAGTTTTTTGAGAGCAGAAAACTTCTTTGGTTTAGCGGTTCTTATTAAAACAGACAATTTTCATATCTCATTTTCAATTCTTCAAACCAAAACAGAAAAGATAGCAAACAGCCCTAAATAAATTCCATTGATGTGCTTTTTTCGATATTAGGTAATGCTTGGTACAAGGATAATGGAGTTAAAAATCCACACCCATTCTTTTAACTCCATTCAAACGCCACTTTATTGTGTAAAAACACTTGAAAATGGAACTACGAGGAATGTAACTTAACTTGTCAATAAATTTGTTTTCTAGAGATTACTAGTTCGAGTTCTACAAATCTTATGACTATTAAAGGCTTACATGATCGTTAAGTTCAAGGCCCGTGAAATTACTCGAGGTACATGCAAGTTAGCCCGGACAACCACATTAATCAGGAAAAAAAAAACACTTGTAAATGTACTATGAACACAAAAGTCAATACTAATAAATAAATTATTCTTTGGATTCTGTTTTTTAGACCTAAATTTAAGTTATTCCCCATACTTTTTGTAAAATCCTAAAGGTAAGCATATTAGGATTGAGAGAAAACCAAAAGCGTTTAATGTTTTCAAACATGATGAAGGACTAAAATGTGATCATGTTAAGAAATTAGGGATTAAAGAACATTTTACTAATACAAATAAAGAATTACGTTTTTGAAACATACCTAAATGCCATGTAACCCCGACCGCAAAGGAATCCTCGTTAGAGATATCATCAATCACAAACTGGAGGTCTTTGCTTACAGTATCAATGAACTTGTTGAAGAACTCCAGTATTGCCTGCACAAGGGTTTTATGTCATCCTTTAATTATATTTTATTTTTTTATAATTTCAATTAGGTAAAATTAATTTTAAATTAAAGTTATTAAATTCCGTCATTCTCATGATCTAGTTCAAAAGTTAGATTCAATGTTGATTTGTATAAATAAAAAACAACATAATTTTATTTATAAAAAAAATTTAAAACAATACCTTTTAAACGAATTCGAGTTAACTAAGTTTTAAATGGTTTTTTTTAAATAATATAGTAAAATAAAAATTTAAATGGAATAACATAATTTAAAAAAGTTTTAATGAAAAAACACAGTTTGAGCTTGTCATCATCAAATCATACAACACTTGTATTTTAAAATTATGATATTTAATAAATGTTATTTTCAAGTGTTGCGTTTTAAAATAGTTATAATTTAATATTTCACGCTTTAAGTGTTGCGATATATATATATATATATATATATATAAAACCACAACATTAATTGTAATTAATTAAAGATCACATTTCAGAACTACGAAACTATGTTATTTTACTAAAAAAAATTTAATTGTATTATTTTACCAAAACATTTGATTTTCTATGCTAATCCAAAAAAACCGTTTCAAATCGAACTGCCAGCCTAGCCAATTCGACCGCTTCCTCATGATAGACATGTGAGACGCGGCCTAGATTATTAAAATCAAGCATTAGCACGTGACTTACGCGTGCGTGCAAGAAAGAAAGAGAAGAGATTAGCAGGCGGTATGTTGTGAGTACCTTACGACCAACGAATGGACGAGGAAAGATAAGATCCTCGTACACACAATTCTCGGCAATAAGCTCCTCCACGGAGTCCAAATCGTGGCCGTTGATTCCTTCATAGAAGCTCCTCACGACATCTGATGCAGATTCCACGGATGGTGCAACGGTGACCGTTTGATTTTCTGATGAGGAGGCTTTGATCGTGTTCTTTGTAGCCCATGCCTTGCTGCTAGAGGTGAAAATGTTAGCATGTTGAGTGGAGATTAGCTGGGGACGAGATAGAGTGGGAATCCTGTGTAGGGGAAGAGGTTTTGAAGAAAAGAAAGATGATGCGGTGGAGCTCATCAGCATGGCTATTGATGATTATTTGGTTTTGTTTGTGTCCAAAATTTAAGACTAATATATGTTCTAAATATTATGCTGCGGACAACAACAACAGGTCTGTCTAAAGCTAGGCTGGTGTTATAATGGTTTTTTTTTTATTAAAATATTTTTTTGTTTGGAAATTTATAAAAATAATATTTTATTTTTTAAAAATTATTTTTTATATTAATATATTAAAATTATCTAAATATATAAAAAAATATTAATTTAAAATTTTAAAAAAATCAAATTCTTACTAAAACACTTTCCAACTATGAAAACAAACACCTTGTTTTTGTTAAAGTTGACTTTTCTTTAAGTTGTTAGGATTTTCTTCTAATTTCAGTCTTCCTTGTTTATTGCTTCACTTGCATAACGGTTCCTGTTATGAAGGAAGTAACGTTGCACGTTCAAAATAATTAACTCCCATGATTGCAGGTGCTGTAAAATCGTGGTTATTTATTTCATTTCAGTTATCTTGTAAAGCCTTTTAAAAAGGCCATCGTGTTCTTTGAATATTATACCATTGACTGCAAAAACTAGTGTGAACCAAACTCTCTTATACTCTGTTTCTCATTGTAGTCTTTTCTGTTTTTAACATTTGGTATCAGAGCCTCCACACGGGGTTTGATCAAAAGTTTTAAGAAACATAAGTCCAGTGAGTGAAATTCATGGCGAGTGAAAGTAGTTTTGTGCAGCCAGCCATTCCTAAGTTTGATGGGCATTATGATCATTGGAGCATGCTCATGGAGAACTTCTTGCGATCCAAGGAATACTGGAGTTTGGTAGCGACTGGGATCCCTGCAGCAGCAGAAGGGATGGATCATACAGAAGAACAAAGAAAGACAATCGAAAATCATAGGCTAAAGGATCTGAAGGTGAAGAACTACCTATTTCAAGCCATTGATCGATCGATATTGGAGACAATTTTGAAGAAAGACACGTCGAAAGACATTTGGGACTCCTTGAAACAGAAGTATCAAGGCACAGCCAGAGTCAAACGGGCCCATCTACAAGCTCTTCGCAAAGAGTTTGAGGTATTTCATATGAAAATGGGAGAATCAGTGAATGATTATTTTGCACGAACTCTCACCATTATTAACAAGATGGGAATTCATGGAGAACAGATGAATGATGTGGTAGTTATTGAGAAGATCTTAAGATCCATGACTCCAAAATTTGATTATGTTGTGTGCTCAATTGAGGAATCAAATGATATTGATGTTTTGTCCATTGACGAGCTTCAAAGCAGTTTGCTCGTTCATGAACAACGAATGAGCAGGCATACGTTGGATGAACAAGCACTACAAGTTACAAATGCAGTTCAACCAGGAGGAAGAAATTGGAGTCGTGGAAGAGGAAGAGGAAGAGGACGAGGCCGGTCTGTTTTTGACAAATCCATGATTGAGTGTTACAATTGTCATGGACTTGGCCATTTTCAATGGGAATGTACCAAGAAGGAGAAGCAGACATATTTTGCTGAGACCAGTGAAGAAATGTTACTCATGGCGTACGTGGATGATAAACAAGTCAGAAGTGAATGCATATGGTTTCTGGATTTAGGGTGCAGCAACCATATGTGTGGTAAAAAGGAGTTGTTTGATGTTTTTAATGAAGAATTCAAAGACTCAGTTAAACTGGGAAATGATGCAAGCTTACAAGTACAAGGAAAGGGCAATATTCGAATGGAGATAGATGGAATTATGCACATGATTACTGAGGTGTTTTATGTGCCAGACCTGAAGAAAAATCTACTGAGCATTGGGCAACTACAAGAGAAAGGTCTTGCAGTTCTCATGCAACATGGAACCTGTAAGATTTTTCATCCAAATAGGGGCTTAATCATCGAAACTGCCATGTCACATAACAGAATGTTCATTCTCATTGCTAAATATGAGTCCAAGGAACAAAAGTGTTTTGTCTCCCTTATCACAGACCAATCTCATCTTTGCCATTGTCGATATGGGCACCTAGGTTGGACTAGTCTCCAGGTTCTTCAACAGAAAGAGATGGTAGAGGGCATGCCACAATAGTTTAGCATCCCTTCTAAAGTTTGTGAAGATTGCTTAGTGGGCAAACAACGAAGAGATCCATTTCCAAAGGTCAGCACATGGAGGGCATCAAGTATTCTTCAGCTAGTACATGCTGATATCTGCGGGCCAATCAATCCAATGTCAATCAGCAAAAAGAGGTATCTCCTCACTTTCATAGATGATTTCAGTCGAAAAACTTGGGTGTATTTTTTGGTTGAAAAGAGTGAAGCCTTTGTTGTTTTTAAACACTATAAAGCTAAGGTTGAAAAAGAAACAGAAGCATGCATCAAAGCACTACGTACCGATCGTGGAGGAGAATTCACATCACAAGACTTCACTAATTTTTGTGGTGTGAATGGGATTCGAAGACAGCTAACAGCTGCATACACACCCCAGCAGAACGGCGTTGCCGAGAGGAAGAATCAAACAATTATGAATATGGTACGTTGCATGCTTTCTGGGAAGCAGGTTCCAAACATATTTTGGCCTGAAGCAGTTAACTGGACTGTGCATATTCTCAATAGAAGTCCCACGTTTGCTGTGAGAAGTAAGACCCCAGAAGAGGCCTGGAGCGGCATCAAACCATCAGTAAGTCATTTTAGAGTCTTTGGATGTATATCTCACGTTCATGTCCCTGATAACAGAAGAGTGAAACTTGACAACAAAAGCCGAAAATGTATATTCTTTGGGGTAAGTGACGAGTCAAAAGTTTACAGATTATTTGATCCTATTTCTCATAAAATAATTATAAGCAGAGATGTTGTTTTTGAAGAAGATCAACGTTGGGATTGGGAGGTTTGTTATAACAAAGAAATTGTATCTGATCTTGTGTGGGAACAAGATGAAGGAGAGGGCACAGGTGTTGGTGCCAATGAAGAGGAATCTGAAGCTAACAGCACTGAAGAAAGTGAGGGCAGTGAAACAACTGATCATGTATTGCAGCTCAAAACGAAGAAATGGATCATGTTGATCATAGTGCTGCTGCTGCTCAGGATGACTCATCTCATGAGGAAACTAATGAGAACTCACCTCATGATTTCAAACCACGAAGACCACCAGCATGGATGCAAGACCACGAAAGTGGACAAGGTCTCTCTGAGGAAGAAGTCTCCAACATTGCTTATTTGGCATTGTCTGTTGACAGTGATCCAATTTTTTTTGAAGATGCAGTGAAGAATGTGAAATGGAGGCAGGCCATGAACTCAGAAATTGAAGCCATAGAAAGAAATAATACTTGGGAACTGACAGAGTTACCAATTGGCAGCAGAGTTATCGGTGTCAAGTGGGTTTACAAGACAAAACTCAATGAGAAAGGAGAAGTAGATAAGTACAAGGCAAGACTCGTTGCAAAAGGTTACAGCCAACAGTATGGAGTAGATTATGCTGAGGTATTTGCACCGGTTGCTAGGCTAGACACCATTCGAGTTGTGATTTCGCTTGCTGCTCAGAAAGGTTGGATGATCTATCAACTAGACGTCAAGTCTGCTTTTTTAAACGGAGAACTGAATGAAGAAGTGTTTGTCACCCAACCTCCTGGCTATGAGAAAACAGGCCATGAATACAAGGTGTACAAACTTAAGAAAGCCTTGTATGGTCTTAAACAAGCTCCTAGAGCTTGGTACAGCCGTATAGAGACTTATTTCTTAAGTGCAGTTTTCAAAAAATGCCCCTATGAACATACTTTGTTCATCAAAACAACGGATGGAGGTACAACATTATTTGTTTGTCTTTACGTTGATGACCTTATATTTACTGGAAATGATGCAGCTATGTTCAAAGATTTCAAACAATCCATGATGAATGAATTTGAGATGACTGATCTTGGAAAGATGAAGTATTTCTTTGGCATTGAGGTGTTGCAACAACCAGATGGTGTTTTCATTGGACAACGAAAAATTCGCACAGGAGGTGCTTGGCAGGTTCAAAATGGATCAATACAATCCAGTGAAAAATCCAGTTGTTCCTGGGCATAAACTCAGCAAGGATGAAGATGGAGTAAGGATTGACAGTACACTCTACAAACAAATAGTTGGCAGTCTTATGTATCTGACAGCCACATGTCCGGATATAACATTTGTTGTGAGTCTGATCAGTGGATACATGGAGCATCCCACTGAAATACATCTACAGGCAGCAAAGAGAGTCTTGCGATATGTAAAGGGAACAAGTAGCCTCGGGGTATTCTACAAGAAAGAAGGAAATCAGGAGCTCTTGGGATACACTGATAGTGATTACACAGGGGATCAAAATGACAGAAAGAGCACTTCGGGGTATTGTGTTTTTGATGAGCTCCGGTGCTGTGTCCTGGTCTTCGAAAAAACAATCAGTGGTTACCCTTTCCACCACTGAGGCTGAGTTTATTTCTGCAGCATATAGTGCTTGTCAAGTTATCTGGTTAAAGAGAATTCTAAAAGAACTATGTCATGATCAATGCAAATCTACAGTGGTATATTATGACAACGTATCAGCCATTAAGCTCTCAAAAAATCCAGTTCTGCCTGGTCGTAGCAAGCACATTGATATTCACTTTCACTTTCTCCGTGATCTTATAAGGGAAGGAATTGTGGAGTTGGTTCAGTGTTCAACTCATGAGCAAATTGCAGACATTCTTACAAAACCTTTAAAACTTGATGTTTTCTTAAAGCTGCGAGATATGTTGGGTGTTTGTTCTTATCCAGCAGTAGACTAAATGATAATGGTATTTAGTCTAAGGGAGGATGTTAAAGTTGATGTTTACTTTAAGTTGTTAGGATTTTCTTCTAATTTCAGTCTTCCTTGTTTATTGCTTCACTTACATAACGGTTCCTGTTATGAAGGAAGTAACGTTGCACATTCAAAATAATTAACTCCCACGATTGTAGGTGCTGTAAAATCGTGGTTATTTATTTCATTTCAGTTATCTTGTAAAGCCTTTTAGAAAGGCCATCGTGTTCTTTGAATATTATACCATTGACTGCAAAAACAAGTGTGAACCAAGCTCTCTTATACTCTGTTTCTCATTGTAGTCTTTTCTGTTTTTAACAGTTTTTCTACAATTTTCGATATCATACTTTCTTCTCTAGAATGTCTTCTGAAATGAATGAATGAATTAAAAAAAATAAAAGATTTATTTTTATGAGAATTGGAGATTTAGGTTTAAGTTTGGAATTATGAAAACATATATTATCTAATTGTTAATGATTTAAAAAAAAGCACTTGGGTGATGATTCTATTTTTGACATGTTTCATTTTTTCAATAAATTTTAAATATAATAATTAAGTATTTCAATTAAATGCCTTAATAATTCAAAATTAGTTTTTGAATTTTTTGTTTGATTTGTCTAAATGAATTTAGATAAAGGGCATGTAAATAAATTATTACTTCTATACTTTAAAAAAAAAACTTGAGAATAATTATGGAATAGTGAAGCTTATCTTCTTCTTCCTTTTCCAATTCAACTCTTTATTTTTTTTTTCTAATTTCAATTTGGTCTTTTTTTCTCTTAATTTCATCATTTTTTTTTGTAATAGCATTTAGGTTGCCTTTAGACCAACCAAATTGACTGGATTATATCGGGACAACTTACACATGGTTTAATTTTAAACCAGGACGAAACAAGTGTTAGTGTATATGCCCTATAACCAATCAGTTGGTTACACGTGATGTTGACTTTGTTCATGTATATATATTTAACTAATAAATATTTATTTATCTTTAATATTCATCTAATATTTCATTAATGAATCTAGAGTAAAGATATAGTCTTTGGAACAAAATTATTTTGTAAATAAAATTATAAAGTTGTTATAATTATGAGGTTCATATTGCATCAAAACTGATGGGTCATGGTTTTCTAAAAACCTCTCCCATTTAAAGGCTATCACACGAAAATCATAACCCAAAATGAGGTTATATCTTTTCAACGTCTAACTTCACGTTGGGCCATGGCATGCCTGCGCCCAACCCTAGGTTGGGTCATGGAGTGCTCACACCCAACTCTAAGTGGAGAACTTTAATTCGGGTCGTGACTCATCCGTGCCCTACTCTAATTCGAGTCGTGACGCATCCGTGCCCAACTCCAAGTTGGGTTAGGACGTGTCTGCGCCCAACTCCAAGTTGGGCTAGGGACGCATCCGTGTCCAACTCCATGTTGGGCTATGGTGCATCCGCGCCCAACCCTATATTGGGTCAGGGACGCGTCCATGCCCAACTCCACGTTGGGCTATGGTGCGTTCGTCCTTAACTATTAGTGAGTATAGTCACAAGCTGACCTATTTCCTCTTGGATTCAGCATATGAGTTGAACCCAACTCCTTTTCAGGTTCAATGTATAGTTAAAAGGTAACTCCATACTAAGCCTCTCAAACTCCAAGCCTGGGATAGTAATTATGATACTAATAAGGGAATTTTTAACATGTATATTTTCCACTATTCATGCTTGATTTTGAAATATTTTGGATGTGTTGCACAAGTTAATTAGAATTTTGGATCCCTTTTTGAACTATTGACCTCGTGGAAAATTAATGTGTTTTCAGATGCTAGGTTACTGAGTAGGTAGAATTCGGTAGTAAAACCGAACATCGATTGATTTTGGGCTGCAAAGGAAGTTATACAACTCAGTTCAAGGCTTTCATCACCATTTTCAAATATCTGAGATGAAGATCTACAAAACATATGAAGGGCATATAACTCATTTTTGTTGCTTTAAAGCCCAAAGAGCGAGTCGAAAAACAGGGATTGAATCAGACCCGAACTTCCTGCACTCCAAATGCTGTCTCGGGTTATGGCTCATATCTCAAGTCTTAGAGGTCCATAAATTTCAAGATCAGTGTCGTTGGAAAGAAGATTCAATTTTCTACAATTTCTCCAGAAATAGAGATCTTTGAATTCGCACGTTTCCTACCTCAAATCTGGCCCGCAATATCCGGATAGGAAAGGAATACGAAACAGAGAAGGAAATTTTCTTCTTTCCATCTAGGGGTAAAAAGGCTAGAATATAAAAAGAGAAAAACATGGATCAACTAGGGTGATGAGAGACATAGAGAGACCTTAGAATACACCAAAAAGAAGAGAGGAGGCGGCACAAAAAAGGAGACAAAAAAGCAGAGAAAAACAAGGGTTGAAAATCAGAGCTGATTGGAAGACACCTAGCAACTTTTCTGCCACTCTTTGCTTTTGAGTGATGTTCTTCGTATCAAGTTTGTTTCTCTTTAATTTAACTATGGAGAAGACTTTTATTCTGGAATTTTTTATGTAACCTTATTATGAATATGTGAACAATTTCTTTAATTGAATTATTACATTAGTTGTTGAGTATTTCATTCTATGTTTAATGCTTGTGTATGTTTGGCCAACATCTAAATGATTTGGAATTCAATTTGAGATTGAGAAGTGATAATTATTTTAGCTGTTGTTTGAAATATCTTAAGAAATATATAGGATAGAGATATCTTAGGAACTTTTGTAATCGTTAAAAGTTTTACGGTACTTAATAAATTTCGACAAGTTCAGAAATTTCGTAAAGTATATGAAGTTTGCTTGTCGAAATAATTCATTGATACTTGAGAGGGATTAGTGTTTAAATTAGAAAAACTTGATTATCAACGCTAGGAGTAATTAATTCAATTGAGAAAGTTCACATAGGAATAGTTACAGTAAGTCAAAAATCTCAGAACCAGTAGAATTGAATTCAATAATATTTAATCAGTTAGTTGTTTGTTTTTAATTATTAATTTTTGTTTTGAAAACTATCTCATTCGATTCCTCAAATAGATCTTAATTTAAACGACTATGGTAATTAATAGTAATTTTTACAAATCCTCATGGGACGAAACTCTAATCATCACTTTATTACTTGTTACGATTTGTGCACTTACAAAATTAATCAATAGATACCCATCACATCCCATTAAATACGAACAAGCGGTCCATACTTATATTAATTAGATGTGATGACATAAGCAATAGAATAATATTATTTTATTATTATGAGATTACATCTCCACCCCTCCAACATTGTATGAAGCAAGTCAAGCTAGATAATATAAAAAGAAGCATTAGTATACAGAAAAAAGGTTTGAAACCTTATACTCTGAGACATAAACACAATCATTCTTCTTCTCCTTCTTCCTCTCCATCTTCTTCTCCTTCTTCCTCTCCATCTTCATAAAAGCTCATTAATACCTTCATTAATGTCTTTTTGCCATATAAAAATACCTTGTACTAACTTGATATTCGGAGGGTCCCCATTAACACCCTCAAGGGTCTATAAGGGACATTGTGCATGTATTTATCGAAGAGAAGATATACAACCTTTGAAGATTTTCTTTAAAAAAGAAGTCATTGTAGTTTGGAAGTTAAGGTCGTAGAACATACTGTGAATGACATACAAAGATCTTAAGGAGTAATTGCTTCCAGAATATTCCCTGTGATTTTTGTATCGCCATTAATTGGCGTTGTTTGTGGGAACTCTTATAAAAAGCTAATTACTTCTCCAGTAAGAAACTAAGCTTTGACGATTGTTCCATCTATTACACCAATATAGCATAACCATACACACCAAGACATATCATAAATGTCAACATTGCTGTTGGTACATCCACCCAACCTCAGATTGAGAAGATGGTTGAGCAGATACATTTGCTCTCTAAAGAGGTCATCAGATTGAGAGGACAACTCATTGTTTATCCTCAACCAGCTCGCGATGTCCCAACACATAACTTACCACCTCAGCCACATAGGACCCCTATCACCCGGAGACGCCTCGGCTATGTAGAGGGATATGGGCAGAATGAGAAGGAACCACCCAAACAACATCCTCATAGTCTAGCTTGAGAACATTCACATCGTCCCACGGTACCACTAAAAAGTGAACATTCTCATAGAGTCCATATTAGCCACTGTGGGAGAGAAATAAGTCATCACTCTCGCTGTTCTATGCTAGATTCCTCTAGTTCATCTGACTTACATCGAGAAAAACCTTGAAAAAGGGATGAGGAGAACTCACGGCATCACCAACCTGACCACCAAAATCAGGTGGAAGGTTCCTCTCTATCCAAGAGAGTCCTCGAAACCAAGGTTCCAAATGAGTATCTATCCATAAAGATGAACCTAGATAACTACAATGGACTTACAGACCCCCAAGAGCATATCTAATATGTGAGGGAGAGCCTTGAGCTGGTCATTCATGATAATGACATCATGTGCAAGATATTACCCATTACATTTAGAGGGAACGTGAGGACGTGATACAACCCGGAGCCAGGGTCTGTCCTAAGCTTTGATGACTTGTGTGTCAAACTAGTTTCACGTTTCAGCACCAGCATTCCCATAAAGAAAAGCTTCACATGGCTATTTGGAGTTACCCAAGGTGAGAAGGAGTCCACTCGATCATATCTGAGGAGATTTAATGAAAAAATGCTTGAGGTAGAAGACCTGTTGGGACCCATAGCCTGTGAGGCTTTGATTAAGGGGGTAGAAGTGAAGAGTTGTGGAAACAGCTCCACCTGCTATAAGACAGAACTCCTGAAGGTGAAGTAGATAATTGAGAGCCATATAAGATTGGAAGAAGCCACATAGAGAGGGGGTCAGAGTTGAACCCCCCAACAGGAATCGTTCCCCTATTAGACGATAGGATGTTAAGAAGAAAGGACCCTCTAGGGAACATCCTAGTAGGCCCAAAAGAGTTTACACTCCTATAAACACTAGCTATACAGAGATCTACACGACTTTGAAGGGTCAGAACCTACTTCAATATCCTCTTCTTTTAAAACTCAATCCCAGCCTCAAGTTCTCCAAGAAGTATTGCCAGTTCCATAAAGAGAAGAAACACGACACTAGGGATTGTTATGCTCTCAAGAAAGAAGTGGAGAGACTTCTAATACAAGGATACCTCAAACAATTCCTAAAAAATGATCCACCTCAAGAAGGGGAGGGAGATGAAGTGAGACAACAGAGACCAGCACTCTTAGAGGTCCTTATCATACTAGAAGGCTCATATACCAATGTAGGCGTCACCAGTAATAAGAGAACAAGGTTGAGAGATCAATTTCTAGTGACAATGGGTCAAGAAAGTTCTTGGCATGAACCCATCACTTTCACCCCTTGCTGATGGACAAGGGATTAAACATCCATATGAAGATGCCTTGGTGATTTTCACGGTCATGGAGGGTCACAGGGTCCACAGGATCCTAGTGGATGACAGTAGCTTAATGAACATCCTATCAGTAGAGGCCATAACAAAGATGGGCATAGACGCCTCTAGAATGACTCTAATGCCAACACCCCTCATTGGGATAAAAGGGTCAGTAATGCCCGGAAGGGGGCAGTAGGGTCGACCGTTACAATGGGATTGCACCCCGTTGTGTAACTATCTAACATACCTTTATAGTCATTGACACCCATCCCCCATACAATGCCATCATTGGGAGGCCATTGCTCCACCAGATTAATGCAGTAGCTAACACTAAGTATGTAACCATGAAGTTCCCAACTATTAAAGGGGTAGCTACGGTAAAGGGGAACTAGGAAGCCTTAAGAGAGTGCGCAAAAAACATGTATGAAGGGCAATAAAGCCCTACTAATTGATCGCCCCGAAACCTATATAGAGAAGCCCGAGGTCAAAACAGAGGTAGTTAAAGAAATAGTTGAAGTCAGTTTGGGCCCTACTGAGAAAAAGCTCACAAGAGTGGGTTGCACCCTGAACAGTCAACATAAACATGATCTCACAGAGCTGCTGGTATCGTAGAGAAGAAACTTTGCCTTCCATCCAGAGGATATACCAGGGATCAACCCTGAAATAGCTTTGTACCGGCTGAGTGTAGACCCTAGCTTTCCCCCAATATGACAGAAGAAGAGAAAGTATAAGGGGGGACGGGTAAAAGACCATCTCTAAGGAGGTAGATAAGCTCATATTAATAGAATTTATACGAGAGATGACATACCCTGAGTGGCTCGCCAATGTTGTGATGGTAAAGAAGGCCAACAATAAATGGCGAATGTGTGTGGACTTCACAGATTTGAACAAGGCTTGCCCAAAGGATAACTACCCTCTCTACAAGATAGATAAATTGGTGGATTTAACAGCAGGGTATGAGTTCCTCAGCTCATTGGATGCATACTTTAAGTACCATCAAATCCCCATTCATCCAACTAATGAAGAGAAAATGTCCTTTATAAGTGAAAGAGGGCCTACTGTCACAGGGCTATGCCTTTCGGTCTAAAGAATGCAAGGGCAACATACCAAAAGATGGTGGATAAAGTGTTCAAACATTAGTTGGGCAGGATCATGAAAGGATACGTGGATGACATGTTGGTGAAAATTATGACTTTTGAACAACATCTACAAGACCTTAGAGAAGTTTTCCAAGTACTAGAGAGCCACAGTATGAAGTTGAACCCCTCCAAATGCATGTTCGCTATCCAGAAGGGGAAGTTCTTAAGTTTTCTAGTCAGCAATAGAGGGATTGAACCCAACTAAAAAACAATTCAGGTACTGTTGAGCATGACTCCCCCCAAGATAGTGAAAGAGGTGCAACGCCTCATAGGAAGGTTAACAGCCTTGAGCATATTCATAGCTAGATTGGGGGAACGAAGTTTACCGTTTTTCAAAGTTTCGAGGAACACCTCCAACTTCTAGTGGACACCTGAGTGTCAAAAATCTTTCGAAGAGCTAAAGGTTTACCTCTCCTCCCTCATTGTCCTTTTTCAGCCTAGAGAGGGAGATACTCTGTTCTTGTATCTAAGGGTGGTAGACCGGGCTGTTAGTGTAGTGTTGGTTAGGGAAGAAGAAGGAGTACAACATCCGATCTACTATGCGGGCAATACACTTCTAGATATAAAAACCCGCTACTTGAGAGTAGAAAAGATTGTCTTAGCACTGGTGACAACTTCCAAAAAGTTGAAGGCATATTTCCAAGCACACCAAGTGGTAGTATTGACAGGCCAGCCTCTAAGACAAATCCTTTACAACTTGGACATGTTAGGACAACTGGTGAAATGAGAAATAGTATTGGGAGAATATGGGTTACAATACAAACCAAGACTCACAATCAAAGGGCAAGCCCTGACTGACTTCATAGTGGAATGTAGATTTGAATAGGCTGTCACAGAGGATCCGTCTCCTGATCCGAAATTGGTAAAACCTGAGTCACTAGAACAAACCCCCTCCCAGTATTGGCAACTCTATATGGATGGTAACTCTACATAAGAAGGAAATGGGGCAGAGATCCTACTTACTAGCCCAGAGGGGCAGGTTTACCAGTATGGGCTTAGATTGGGTTTCCAGCTACCAACAATGTGGCCAAATATGAAGCCTTGATAGCTGGCTTAGGTTTGATGGAAGCCTTGAAAGCGTACCCCCTACAAGTGCATAATGATTCTCAGCTGATTGTGGGACAATGCTAGGGGATGTATGAAGCCAGGGATCCAACCATGGTCAAATATTTTAAGAAGGCTAAAGCCATGCTGACTCAGAAGGACGAGATGATCAACATCACCAGGGTGCACCAGAGGACAATGCACAAGTTGACTTCCTCTCCAAGTTAGCCAATGCTAACCCAATTGACCTTTCCATTGATGTCTGGATTAAAGTCTTGGACCGACCTAGCATGGAAAAGAGCAATGCTATAGTCCTTTTAATTATGAGAGCTAAGGATTGGAGAGTACCAATCAAGGAATACCTACTCACAGGTACCTTGCCCTCAGACAGGATGGAAGCCATTAAACTGACCAAGAGAGCCTCAGGTTATTGTTTGATTGATGGGGTCTTGTATCGAAGATCTACATCATCACCGCTCCTCAAGTGCTTGTCTTCAGAGGAAGGCACTTATGTTTTGAGGGAGATGCATGAGGGAGTTTATGTGCATACAAGATTTAGAGCCTTGACTGCTCAGACCATAAGAGCAGGCTTTTATTGGCCTTCCATTCTCTAAGAATCTAAAGACCTAGTAAAGAAGTGTGATAAGTGTCAAAGATTTGCCCCAGTGTCAAGGCATCCTTCAATTGAGATGATAATGATCACTTATCCTTGGTCCTTCTACCAATGGGGAATGGATATTCTAGGACCCTTCCCCAAAGCAACAGGGAAAAGACAATTTGTTCTAGTTGTTGTGGACTACTTCACCAAATGAATGGAAGCTAAAGCATTAACAAACATCACAACCAACAAGGTGATCTCTTTCTTATGAAAGAACGTAATCTGCTGATTTGGTTACCTAGGATATTGATCACCGACAATGGACAATAAAACCCAATTCGACAACCAGAAGATGAGGGAACAGTACGAAAGGTTGCAGATTGATCACAGGTTCTCTTCAATATCACACCCTTAGACGAATGGTCAAGTTGAACTTACTAACAGGGTCCTACTCAATGGTTTGAAGAAGAAGATAAAAGAGGCTAAGTCAGAATAGGCTAAGCTCTTGAATGAAATCTTATGGGCATACATGACAACAACAAAGATCTCAATAGGGAAACCCCTTTTCTCCTCACATATGGAACTGAAGCCATGATTCCAGCAGAGATTAGATGTCCTAGTGCCAGAGTACTGCACTTCTTTCCTCAAAACAATGAGCAAGGACTCAAAGTCAATCTAGACTTACTGGAAGAGTCTAGACTCACAGCTGCAATAAGGAATGAGGCTTACAGACACAAGGCTACTTAGTACCACAATACTAGAGTTAAAAACAGAACCTTCAAACAAGGGAACTTGGTACTAAGGAAGCTAGAAGCCATATGCAACAAAGAAAGTAGAGGAAAGCTAGCTCCAAAATAGGATGGTTATTTCAGAGTGACACGGGTGATCAGAGCTAACATCTATCACCTGTAAAATCTACAAGGCTCTGACCTTCCTCATACGTGGCACTCAAACCATCTTATGTTGTATCATTATTGAATACATAAATGAAGAATGCATATTTTTATCACTTGTGTTCTTATTTAATTTACATTCCTTTCTCAGAAATACTTTCTACCGATCCAAACAGGGTTACACACCCCTGTGGCATTAGGGGCCCACTTATCCAAAATGGTAGCGAAGTTCAAAGTGAGCATCAACCTCTATTGTCATCAATCGGGGTTACACACCCCTGTGGCGTTTAGGACCCACTTCTCCGGGGTAGTAGTAGGGGATCAATGCTTCACTCTTCAAGTCGGCTTTTAACGCCCATCTTGTTTGTTCAAACGGGTTACATACCCATGTGTGTGGTTTGGGACCCGCATCTCTCCTAGACAGCACAAGACTAGTCTTTATGGCATTCAAGAGTGCTGGGGCGGCCTTACCAGGCGCAACTTGTCTATCTAACTCGAGTTACACACCCTGTGTCCGGTCTGGGACCCACATCTCTCCTGGATAGCACGAGTACCAGCCTCTACAACATTAACAAGTACTGGAACCAACCTTCCTATAATAACACATCTTACTTGTCCAAATAGGGTTACACAACCCTGTGGTGTTTAAGACCCACTTCTCCAGGACAATAGTGATTGTCCAATGCTCTTCAAAGGAAGGACTGAGAACACATCTTAAAGACTTAAACAATGAACTCTCTAGGAACACCATCTCTGCCAGTAAGACCCTAATAGGGGGAGTGTAAAAGACATCATGATCAGAATTATGACTCAACTAAGGTTAGTCAAAAAAAATTTTGGTCCTAAGTCTCCTCATCTTTCCAAAAAATGAGCAAAGTTGGGGGGCTACTGATGGGTCATGGTTTTCTAAAAACCTCCCCCATTTAAAGGCCATCACACGAAAGTCATAACCCAAAATGGGGTTATATCTTTTTGGTGTCCAACTTAACATTGGGTCATGGCGTGTTCGCGCCCAACACTAAGTTGGGTAAGGGCGCGTCCGTGCCCAACCCTAGGTTGGGCCAAAACATGCCTGCACCCAACTCTAAGTTGGGTGAGGGCGCGTCCTCGTCCAACCTAGGTTAAGCCATGGCGTGCCCGCTCCCAACTCTAAGTAGGGTAAGGGCGCATCCGCGCCCTACTCTAATTCGGGTCGTGACACATCCGCGCCCAATTGTAATTCGGGTCATGATGCATCCCCGCCCAACTTTAATTCGAGTTGTGATGCGTTCACGCCCAGCTCCACATTGAGCCAGGACACATCCACGCTCAGCACCAAGTTGGGTCAGGACGCGTCCGTGCCTAACTCTATGTTGGGCTATGGTGTGCCCGTCCCTAACCATTCTTGGGTGCAGTCACAAGCTGACCTAATTCCTCTTGGGTTCAGCGTATGAGTTGAACCTAAATACTTTCAGGTTCAGTATATAGCTAAAAGATAACTCCAAACGGAGCCTCCCATACTCTGGGTTAGGGCTAGTAATTATGATACCTATCACATCCCATTAAATATGAACAAGTGGTCCATGCTTATATTAATTAGATGTGTTGGCACGAGCAGTAGAATAATATTATTTTATTATTACAAAATTACATCTCCACCCCTCCAACGTTGTATGAAGCAGGTCAAGCCAAGTAATATAAAAGGAAGCATGAGTATATAGAAAAAAGGTTTGAAACCTTATACTCTGAGATATAAACATAATCCTTCTTCTTCTCTAACTTCTACATCTTCTTCTCCTTGTTCTTTATTTTCATAAAAGCTCATTAATACCTTTATTAATGTCTTTTTACCACATAAAAATACCTCGTACTGACTTGATCTTCAGAGGGTCCCCCATCAATACCCCAGGGGTCTATAAAGGACATTATGCAGGTATTTATCAAAGAGAAAATTTACAACATTTGAAGATTTACATTAAAGAAGAAGTCATTGCAGTTTGGAAGTGAAGATTGTAGAACACACTGTGAATGACATACAAGGATCTTAAGGAATAATTCCTTCCAGAATATTTTCATATGATTTTTGTATCGCCATCAAAAGCATTATTCTTAAATGTTTATGGTCAATGCTCTATTAAAACTTGACATTAATTAGAGTTATTAATACTCAGTACATATCATGTTCTTTTCTTAAAAAAAAAAACATTTATTCTTATACAACTAGAAAAAATACATAAAAACTTCATTACATTAATGTCCTTTCATTATCAAGTGGATTCGTCTGCATCAGTATATATAGGCTTATTTCATATTATCAAGTGAAATGTATATCTCAAACTTTCTTACAGATTTTGCATCGAGGTTTCTTTCGTATCTGAAGTCCTTTTACAAATGCGCCGTCCTTGGAGTTGCCAATATCACCTTGTTTATTGTTCGATGAAAATTTATTTGGCTCCATTTCTTCTTGATATTCTTTGCTCTTGAACTTGTAATCAACCTACTAGCACTAGCAAGGTGATTGAGAGTTGAGTGAGATCTCTCAACTCTTCAATAATGTTGATGAAAAAATTAATCAATTTTTTTTTCTTTTTTGAGGAAAATTAAGATTCTCAACAACTTCAATTATTGTTGAAGAGAAATCATTAATGATTTGTCCTTCTTTCATCCAGAGATTTTCAAAATCTCTTCTTAGAGTTTGAAGCTTTATGGCTCGGTGCTTTGAAATTCATCTTGCAACGTGTCCCAAGCACAGTTTTGGAATTAAAATTATAATTAACTAAAAATATTGAAAAAAAGGATATTGTATAAGAACATGATATAAATATGAGTGATATATTTGTCGAATTATATAACTATATATTGAATCATTGAACGAAAAAACATTAAGGAAAAATAGCATATTTCAATAACAAGAAAATCGAAAATTACAAGTCTTTAACAACATACACTTGATATCTTAAATTTAAATTTTATTGGATAATTTATTTTGTCCACTAATTTTGTTTTTCATCAAAATAAAAAACACCAAACATTACAATCAATTATAAAACAATTCGTAGGAACAGTATGCCCAAATTAATGTCGCCGTGCACATGCTCTCTGGCAATATATCATTTTAGCACATATTTTACGAGACCGGGAAAATGAACATCCATCATGTAAGCTTCCCAATTAATACTTGTGGGGTCAAAATTGAAGGCATCTGCTTCTGAACAAGTCTCTCTCGCAGCAATTTGCAACTTTTCCGAGTTGGTGTCATCAAATCTGAGTAAAAAAAGATCAAATTAATTTATTATGCGCTAATCTATGTAATATTCATTCAAACTGTAAGATATATCAATGGAATTCAATGACTATATCCTTACATGCCCTTAAAGAACACATAAGGTTCATAGAGCTCAGCTAATCGCATTCCACGCTTCAAGTTTCTGTCAAGAGCAGTGTACTTGTCCTTATAGGGTTTCTGGAATAAACCAGCAATGATTGCTAGATATTGGAATACCTGGTAAGAGAAAAAAATACTTGTTAGTTTGAGATTAATGAGAAAAAAATCACATACGTAGGAAGTTTATGTTTGATTATATGTTGTAACAAAGGAAAAGCAATTATGGAATAAGACATACGTTAATTTAATTATTGATTTTAGGTTGTAATCATGCATTAGACGTACCAATCCCGATCTTCCTCCACCACTTTATTAATTATGGATAGCTTAAACTGTCAAATGAGATTCTATAATATGATTTACATTATTTTCTAGCACATCCTCTCAAGTGAAAGCTCCTTGAACTTGAAACTTGAACAAACTCATACTACATTGTGCTTAATTTTTATCACATAAATGAGGATGATGAGATTCGAATTCGTAACCGCTTGATCATTAAGGCTCTAATACCATGTTAAAAAACTAATTCAACCTAATAGCTTAAACTATTAGGTGAGGTTTCAATATATAATTTATATTATTTTCAAATACTATCTAACCCAGGTGTGATCATTTTCGGTTCGGTTCGGTTTTTATTAAAAAAAAATAACCAAACTGAATTTAAAAAAAAACCGAAACTGAACCGAAACCGGTTCAAACCGACCGGTTTCGGTTTGGTTTTTTAGAACAAAAACCGGTTCAAACCGGTTTGGCTTGGTTTTCCGGGTTTGGCTTTGTTTTTTCCGGTTTTGCTCTGTTTTTTTTCCGGTTTTGCTCGGTTTTTTCGGTTTGGGTTCGGTTCGGTTCGATTTTTTCGGTTTCAAGCTTATAAAACCGAAACCGAACCGAACCGGTTGGTTTTTTTGCTCACTCCTAATCTAACCCAACATTTATAAATTGGGTATTAGTAATTCTTGCAAAATTCAATAACTTAAATGAGAAACACTGGTCAATAAGATAGGAGTAATTAATAAGGAAAAGCGGTTCTTGAAATTATGTGACTTTGCTTTCTTCAAGGGTATATGCAAATGCCTCCTTTTCTTATATTCAAATAATTTAGTAAAAATAGATTTTCATTAAATAACTTGTTATTTTCGATCCACAAGAACACTTTTCGTGCAACTATCATGACACCACATCCTCTTTTTGAACGATGGACCTATGATGATGCAGGTGATGTGTGAACTATATGAACTATAGAAATAGACTAAATTTTGATGGACATTACGAAATGTGAAATTAAACTAATGCCAAATAATTTGAAATTGAGACGCAGCTGAAATAAATTAGTTATGTTCATCAAACCTTTAATGGCAACGAATAACGAATCGCCATGTATATACGGAAAGTAGCCATGGATCTGAAAGCTTTAATCTTGCCAACCTTTATTGGCTTTCCTTCTTTGTCAATCAACGGGTTTTGAGTGAAGTAAAGAAAGAATAATTCATTTAAATTTGAGAATGTGAACGGATTTCTCAATGAAGATCCTACATGATAAATGATTTCTGAAGTATTGGATCGGTTTGCATATTCCACCATGGCCATGATAAGAGCATTGATTACCATGTCAGCTGGTATCTGCATCATTTCCAGGACATTTTCAGTTTTGGCATGCTTATATTTATAAAAACTAATGAAAGAACGAAGGGGGTATTAGCTAACCACGTCAACAATTAACTGTGGATTGAACGGAAAGTGTTTCAATTTCCCTTTAGCATAGCCAACAACTACACCATCAATGGTCCTGTGTTATTGGGACAAAAATTGAGATTCGAAAATTAATGAAGAACCATGCATGCTTACACCCATGATGCGCATGCAGATATATATGAAGTAGCAGACTACCTTACACCTTCAATCCAACCCGGAAACGGCTCCTGGTAAGTACTTGTTACCATAGTAGGGCGGATAATGACTAGAGGTACTGTATCTCTATTATAATGGACAAGGAGCATCTCTCCCATTGCCTTGGTAAATACGTAAGTGTTTGGCCATCCAAACATCCTGGCCCTGTAATTAATCACGATCAAGGGAAAAGATATCATGTCAGGCAAAGAAGTATATATGTCTTAAACGAAAATTGTCACAATTTAATTAGATATTACTACCGTTCAGTGCCATAATCCTTCATGTAAGATGTGACCGCACTCTCTTCAGCATGTTCTGAGTGGAGTTTCCTCAATTTCTCTTCCACCAGTTTCTTTTCTATGTCGATGTCTATCATTCCCGTGCCTTTCTTGGCTTTGCCCAAGCGAAATGGCTTCTCCTGTATAAATCCTGCATCTTCGCCGCATACGTAAGCTGAGGAAAGCAAAATCATTGAGAAGAATGTTAGCCTGCATTGAAGATTCCAAAACATTATACTTGGCGTGGATTGTGCCATGCATAGATGAGTACAGTGTGTCCAATTAAAGCTCAATCCAACTACATAATAAATATTCTTACCAGTTGATAAATGGACAAGCACCTTAATATTATTGCATTTCTTGACAAAGTTCAAGAGGTGCAAAGGTCCCAATGTATTGATACCTAATGCAACATCGTATCTTCAACAAACAATATAAAAAAAATAATTAAGTAAGAAGAGTGAAACGTTACTAATTTTAGTGATTAATAAATTCTTAAATATCTTTCGTTACAAAGGAATTTGAATCTCTTATCTCTAAAAGAAATGAACTAATGAAAATCAGTTAATTTGCTTGCTGACCTTTCATCAAAGTTGGTGGTGGCAGCGCAGTTAATCACCGTATCAATTTCATTCCATATCTGATCCTTCAACAATGAGTCTCTTATTCCCAAGTCCACACAAGAGATGTCCCCAGGAACAGGAGTCACTTTTTCATAAACGAAGGAATATAAACTTGCACCATGTTGCTCTCTCAAAACATCAAACAAGGCCATCCCTATCACCTGTATAAATCAGTATATATACAATATAGAATCAAGAACTATTCTATGTTTCAGTCCATGATGCACATATAATAAATTTAAGATAAAAAAAAAAGAGAAAGAAAGAAGAAGAAGATTTCACCTCATTATGCAGTCGTTCTTCAGCAGATTTAGTGTCCACGGCTCTTAGAAGAAGATAAAGCTTCTTCACTTTGGGTTGAACCCTCAATATCTTCTCCACAAAAACTGCCAATGTTAGAAAACAAGATTGTTAATAGATTGATTTTGTCACAGCACATCACTACAAAAATTAAAGGGACGAAATCATAAATTCGTAAGTCTTGAGGAAATAAATTTCTTTTGAGAGGGGACAATACTCTTTGCAAGAAATCCAGTTGCACCAATGACCAAAATGGACTTGTTGTTTAGGAACTCCACTATACTTCCCAGCTCCATTGAAGATAATATTTTCCTACCTTTATTAAATTTTTGGATGAATTAAAAAAAGCATCTCGGAGGGTGTATATATAACCACAACACGATTTTCCAAGTAGCATCAGATGACAGTGCTTGTCTGCTAACTTAAATTGACATTTACTAGTATTATAGGTACAGTTTGCAAAATCATTTAAAGTGTTTAAAGCAGGGTAGTTAGCAAGGATTAGCTAGCATGGATCAGATGTGATGATAATTCAAGAAATCCTCGGGTAAGATGTGGGAAAATGATTGTGTGGTGGCTATAATGGTGAAGAGAGAATGGTCGAAAACTAGGCTTTAGTTTTTGGCCGACTGTTTTTGTGAGAGCGGGGTGACTATGAGGTTTTGTGAGATGAGGAAATACGAATCTTATTTTTTTACTCGCATTTTCTCTCTATTATTCTTGTAAATCTTTTTTCTTTTAGGTATCTAAATGCTTCCCTTTTCTTCTGATCTCTTGTCTACTTGTAACACACTCTTTGATAATCTTCTTACTCATCTTGATCTCTTATTTCCTTTTCCCCTTGTATTTCTATCTCTCAATTTCCTGATCTCTTCTCTTCTTTATCCTTCAGTTGTTTTGAAGACGCGCGCTCTTATTATTTATTTTGGTTCATATTTCCTTACTTGCCTGTTGTTTCGCTCCCAAATGTTTTATTTTAAAAAAATATATTTTCAATAAAGGGTCAAAAATCAGATATAAAAAAGGGTTCTCACCACTAGTTAAGCTGGTCAGAAAAGTCTAGTTCTAATAACTATATCTATAATGACCAAAGACATATTATCTTTACTATAAGGGCATCTCCAACGGTGGAGGAAAATGAAATGCTAAAACCAATAATTGCCAAAATAGCTTTTCTTTCTTATTTTGCTCAGTCCAACAGAAGTGCTAAAAAACAAGGTAAAATAGTTTTTTCCTTGGCTAAAAGTTATTCCTACATGTTTTTGAGAAAAGCTAAAAAACAGTTGGTCTTGTATTGTACTTGAGTTTTGGTTTTCAATGCACAATTTTTTATTTTATTTTAGCTTTTACTATTGAAGAGTTTAAGAATAAAAGCTATATTTACATTATTTAAAATGTTATACTAACAATTTAGCTCTTTAAAATGAATTTTTCCATTTGAGAAGCCATAATGGACTAAGAACATATATCCCATTATCTTTGTAAGTAAATACATAGATGTTTGGCCATCCATCCATAGGTGTTTTGCATCGGAACAATACATGGAAACCACAAGAATCCATCCATAGCTGTTGATAATAGAATGCAATCATAATATATGGCTAAAGAGATTTGAAATCTAAACAAGCTCTCCGGCCTCTGCTGTTGTGAGCTCTGGTCCTTCCTCAGCTTCTCCTTCAGGTCTGCAACTTTGTGTTGATCTCTCCTCTTATCCTCTTCAACAGCTCCCCAGTTCAGATCCTTCTGCCCCTCGGTTTGCTGGTCGTCAGCATCCGATGGTTCTTCGTCCGCGGCTGCCTCTGTTGCACCAAACTGTCGGGTACTGTTTATTGCGAGGCTGAGTATAAAGTCTTGGCTGATGGCACTGCTGAGATTATCTGGTTTCAGTATCAATTGCGAGATCTGCAGATTCTCTTTAACTCTGCTCCTATCTTTTGGTGTGATAATCTAGGCGCTACTTACTTATCTGCAAATCCTATATTTCATGCTCGCACTAAACATGTTGAGGTTGACTATCATTTTGTATGAGACAGAAAGAGATTCAGATTCATTTTATCCCCTTTCACGATCAACTTGCAGATCTTTTTACTAAGCCACTTCCTACTACTCTGTTTACTGCTTTTCAGTTCAAGCTTCAGGTTGATCCTCCACCCTCAGCTTGAGGGGACATATTAATGTATCTATATAAAAAATGTACTATATAGAAAATATTGTAGTCATACTCTTGTGTTGTAACCCCATCATTACTGTTGTATATTGCCATATACAAATATATAAAAAAGGTTGGTTAACCAATATGTTAGGTATCTTAATTATTCTCAACTCCCTCCAACCATATACTCCTGTGTATTATGATCAGACCAAATTAATGGTCCAGGGAGGCAACCCCACAAGACATGAAAGGATTAAAAAAAAGAAGAGGAAACCCTATCGTAAGAAAGTTGACTAAATGTTGGTCTAGAACAGAATTCATGGATGGGCATGAAAGTGATGAAGATAAGTCAATTGGAAATAAAAAATTGATAATGAGATTGAAATAATACTATAAAAAAAAATTGTAAAAAACTTATAAAGTTTAATTTCCAACCAACCAATATTAAAGGATGAGATAAAAAAAATTAATTAAAAAAAATAATAAAAAAACAACCTAAGTCAATTCAGACTAATCTATTAAACTCGGGATCTGAATTATGAGATCAAGATAAATTCATAAAAAACAAATCAAAAAACAATTTTAAAGCCCCACTTTCAACAGATCTACTGTTAAAGGTTGAAATCGAGAAAAAAAAATTCATGATACTGATATATAACCTGATAGAAATAAAAAAAAGATTACATAACATAATTCTCAAATACAATTTAATATTAAAAAATAAAATTATAAAAAAAATATAAAAAAAATTGAGATGTTGAAGAGTGGAAATGAAAAAAAAAATCTTTTTAGTGAATAAAATTTTATGAGAATGATTACAGTGATTTAGTTGCATTTTTTAGTGTTATATATATAGTTGTAGTTAAACTATATTGCTTTTCTCAACAGATCTTTAAGTTCAGAACATTTTCTCTGTAAAAACAAAATCACGGATAGATTCTTGTGGTACTGTCCGTGTATTGTTAATGGAATTTCTAGAAATTAATACCGGTTACCTTTTCTGCCTTTATTGTTCGAATTAGTCTTTGCTGCTTGGGAAGCCTTGTGTTTCAGTCCTTGGTCGGCTGATTTTGATAATTAAGCCTTTCTTCCTTCAATTCTTCAACTTGTTGATTTTGCATTTGAGTTAATTTTGTACGAATCTATAATTTTTATTTTTAATGGATCCTGGTGCATGAATGATTGGATTCTAAACTAGATTTAGGGATTGAAATTAAAAGATCAATGGTCAAATGGGACTAATCTTGTTAAAGTTATATGAACAAGGGTTTAATTAGTAAGATTGCGAATTTTTGTGTTCGTAGTAAGTGAATAACAAGGACAATGACTTGAATCAACGAAAAGGATGGAGCTTAATATAATTTTAGTTTGTCTTGATTTTTCTGCTATATTTAGTAAAAAGGTGAATCACCGTATAAGTATTACCCAACTCCGTCTTTTTTTTTTGAAAGATGTGTATATTATTTAAACGCCAAAGCCTGGCGGGAGTAGTACAAAAACTACACAATATCTTATTACGGCAAAAAGCCATAAATAGGATAAAGCGCAGAATAAGAAAAACAAAAGCAAAGAAAACCTTAGAATAGCCATCCGAATGAGCTCGAAGCTAAACAATCCTCTACAAAACAAAAAACGAAAATAACTCAAAGACATAGTGGGAGAAGACACAAGAGCAAGGCCATAGAAAAAAAAAAAAGTGTAGTGGGTGGATTACACCGTATAAGTATTACCCAACTCCGTCTTTGACCTGGTCGGACTGGATTGAGTGGGTGGCTCTTCATTGGACGGCAACACATTACAATAATGAAAGGGACGAAATCATAAATTCGTAAGTCTTGAGGAAATAAATTTCCTTTGAGAGGGGACAATGCTGTTTGCAAGAAATCCAGGTGCACCAATGGCCAAAATGGACTTGTTGTTTCCCAGCTGCATTGAATATAATCTTTTCCTACCTTCATTAAATTTTTGGATGAATTAAAAACAGCATCTCAGAGGGTATATATAACCACAACACGATTTTATTTATTTATTTATTTATTTATAAGCATTAGATGACAGTGGTTGTTGGCAAACTTAAATTGACATTTACTAGTTTTATAGGTACAGTTTGGCAAATCATTTAAAGTGTTTACAGCAGGGTAGCTAGCAAGGATTAGCTAGCATGGATCAGATGCGATGACAATTCAAGAAATCTTCGGATAAGATGGAGGAAAACGATTGTTTACGTACCTACGCCCGTTTGTTTCAAAGATAACTGAGCTCCCGTCATCTTTGAATAACTTATGTGGTCTATTTTATTTATTGTTGGTTACTTCTTTTTTATATTATTTGATTCATCTCGTTGAAATCTTTTTAATGGTATTAGTGACATCATCATCGAAGCTTCAACATGCCTCTAAGAGGAAAAAAGAGAAAAAAAAAACAAACAAATTTAGAAAGGCCTTTGAAGCACCGAGCAGCCCGAACGATTCATACTAGCGTGTAATAAGATGTCAAATGATCATGTTGATAAATGTTTTGTCTGATTTAGAGGAGAAACGAGGCGTCAAATACCTTGGGAAGGAGGCCACTCAAACAGCCTCTCTGAAGAAGAAGATGAACAGTCATCTTCAAAACGACGTTGTTTAGGCCAATTGCATTTTAGTCCTTCGACGTGTGATTTATTTCTAATTACACCCCTAATTGGTTCCAAACTTTCAATTTTGTTCAATTTTACCCCTGACAAACTTTAATTCAAACCCCAGATTTTAGTATCTTTTTCCCTTTGTCCATGGTTTAGGATTTATGCAATTTGACCCTCAATTGATCAATAAACTTCTAATTTCTTTAATTTGGCCCCTGATTTAGTCAATTTCAGTCTGTTTATTTATATGCCTTTTCCAGTTTGGTCCTTGGTTTCGGATTTCTTCAATCAATTCTCTAATTAGCCATCAAACTTTAATATTTATGCAATTAAACCCCTGATTTGACCAAATCAACTCTTAAAAATTTATAATTTAACCCCTAAACTTTAACTTCTTTCAATTAAAGTCCAAATTGACTTAAAAATCAATTTTTCTTGCAATCAAACCTCCATAAAAATCAATTAAACCTTCAATAAAATTAATCGAGTCCATAAACATCTGATTTTGGGCTTTTCTTCCTCGAAGTGAATTTTCTTTGTTAATATGGCCTTCATTAGTAAAACGATATACCGTCAAATTTTAATTTTTGTATTTTCAAACTTTTTCAACCAATTTTTAGTCATTTTCTGGGCGCTCTGGCATCATCTTCTCATTGCTATTATTTTTTTGTTTTCTCCTGAATATATATATATATTTTTTTTTGCATTTTCTCCTTTCTACGTGGGAATCCAAAAATAAATAACAACACTTAGAGTTTGAAGCTTTATGGCTTATTTTTTTACGGTGCTTCGAAATTCATCTGGACTAAAACATAGTTTTGAAATTAAAATTATAATTAACTGAAATTGGATTAAAATATTGAGAAAAAATGGATATTATATATACACGATTGATATATTTTTCAAATTATATAACCATATATTCAGTCATTTAACAAACAAAAAAAAATATTATTAAGGAAAAATAGCATATTTCAATAACAAGAAAATCGAAAATTACAAGTCTTTAACAACATACACTTGATATATTAAATTTAAATTTTATTGGATAATTTATTTTGTCCACTAATTTTATTTTTCATCAAAATAAAAAACACCAAATATTGCAATCAATTATAAAACAATTCGTAGGAACAGTATGCCCAAATTAATGTCGCCGTGCACATGCTCTCTGGCAATATATCATTTTAGCACATATTTTACGAGACCAGGAAAATGAACATCCATCATGTACGCTTCCCAATTAACACTTGTGGGGTCAAAGTTGAAGGCATCTGCTTCTGAACAAGTCTCTCTTGCAGCAATTTGCAACTTTTCCGAGTTGGTGTCATCAAATCTGAGTAAAAAAAGATAAAATTAATTTATTATGCGCTAATCTATGTAATATTCATTCAAACTATAAGATATATCAATGGAATTCAATGACTATATCCTCACATGCCCTTAAAGAACACATAAGGTTCATAGAGCTCAGCTAATCGCATTCCACGCTTCAAGTTTCTGTCAAGAGCAGTGTACTTGTCCTTGTAGGGTTTCTGGAATAAACCAGCAATGATTGCTAGATATTGGAATACCTGGTAAGAGAAAAAAATACTGTTAGTTTGAGATTAATGAGAAAAAAATCACATACGTAGGAAGTTTATGTTTGATTATATGTTGTAACAAAGGAAAAGCAATTATGGAATAAGACATACGTTAATTTACTTATTGATTTTAGGTTGTAATCATGCATGAGACATGCATAGTGTACCAATCTCGATCTTCCTCCACCACTTTATTAGCCATATGTTAGAAATTGCTCTCTGCCTGATCCCTTTTTCTTTTCTAAGCCCAAAAACTATTGAAATCACCATCTCCGACAGCAAACCGTTGCACAATTAAAATACCCACATGGAGCATATCATAGCCTGAAGTGATCGACTTCCAGCTAATAATATTATGTTTAGGCAGTTCCTCAAGCAAATGTACATTCCTAGCTAGATGCAATATTTTCGATCCACAAGAGCACTTTTCGTGCAATTATCATGACACCACATCCTCTTTAGTTAAAGTTTGATCAGACCTGGTCAAATTTGATCAAAACCTGCTACGTAAAAAGGTTGACTTTGAAAAACGAAACGAAATTTCTTAGAGTAGGACCTATGGTGATGCAGGTGATGTGTGAAATATACGAACTATAGAAATAGAATAGATTTTGATGGACATTACGAAATGTGAAATTAAACTGATGCCAAATAATTTGAAATTGAGACGCAGCTGAATTAAATTAGTTATGCTCATCAAACCTTTAATGGCAACGAATAACGAATCGCCATGTATATACGGAAAGTAGCCATGGATCTGAAAGCTTTAATCTTGCCAACCTTTATTGGCTTTCCTTCTTTGTCAATCAACGGGTTTTGAGTGTAGTAAAGAAAGAATAATTCATTTAAATTTGAGAATGTGAACGGATTTCTCAATGAAGATCCTACATGATAAATGATTTCTGAAGTATTGGATCGGTTTGCATATTCCACCATGGCCATGATAAGAGCATTGATTACCATGTCAGCTGGTATCTGCATCATTTCCAGGACATTTTCAGTTTTGGCATGCTTATATTTATAAAAACTAATGAAAGAACGAAGGGGGTATTAGCTAACCACGTCAACAATTAACTGTGGATTGAACGGAAAGTGTTTCAATTTCCCTTTAGCATAGCCAACAACTACACCATCAATGGTCCTGTGTTATTGGGACAAAAATTGAGATTCGAAAATTAATGAAGAACCATGCATGCTTACACCATGATGCGCATGCAGATATGCAGTAGCAGACTACCTTACACCTTCAATCCAACCCGGAAACGGCTCCTGGTAAGTACTTGTTACCATAGTAGGGCGGATAATGACTAGAGGTACTGTATCTCTATTATAATGGACAAGGAGCATCTCTCCCATTGCCTTGGTAAATACGTAAGTGTTTGGCCATCCAAACATCCTGGCCCTGTAATTAATCACGATCAAGGGAAAAGATATCATGTCAGGCAAAGAAGTATATATGTCTTAAACGAAAATTGTCACAATTTAATTAGATATTACTACCGTTCAGTGCCATAATCCTTCATGTAAGATGTGACCGCACTCTCTTCAGCATGTTCTGAGTGGAGTTTCCTCAATTTCTCTTCCACCAGTTTCTTTTCTATGTCGATGTCTATCATTCCCGTGCCTTTCTTGGCTTTGCCCAAGCGAAATGGCTTCTCCTGTATAAATCCTGCATCTTCGCCGCATACGTAAGCTGAGGAAAGCAAAATCATTGAGAAGAATGTTAGCCTGCATTGAAGATTCCAAAACATTATACTTGGCGTGGATTGTGCCATGCATAGATGAGTACAGTGTGTCCAATTAAAGCTCAATCCAACTACATAATAAATATTCTTACCAGTTGATAAATGGACAAGCACCTTAACATTATTGCATTTCTTGACAAAGTTCAAGAGGTGCAAAGGTCCCAATGTATTGATACCTAATGCAACATCGTATCTTCAACAAACAATATAAAAAAAATAATTAAGTAAGAAGAGTGAAACGTTACTAATTTTAGTGATTAATAAATTCTTAAATATCTTTCGTTACAAAGGAATTTGAATCTCTTATCTCTAAAAGAAATGAACTAATGAAAATCAGTTAATTTGCTTGCTGACCTTTCATCAAAGTTGGTGGTGGCAGCGCAGTTAATCACCGTATCAATTTCATTCCATATCTGATCCTTCAACAATGAGTCTCTTATTCCCAAGTCCACACAAGAGATGTCCCCAGGAACAGGAGTCACTTTTTCATAAACGAAGGAATATAAACTTGCACCATGTTGCTCTCTCAAAACATCAAACAAGGCCATCCCTATCACCTGTATAAATCAGTATATATACAATATAGAATCAAGAACTATTCTATGTTTCAGTCCATGATGCACATATAATAAATTTAAGATAAAAAAAAAAGAGAAAGAAAGAAGAAGAAGATTTCACCTCATTATGCAGTCGTTCTTCAGCAGATTTAGTGTCCACGGCTCTTAGAAGAAGATAAAGCTTCTTCACTTTGGGTTGAACCCTCAATATCTTCTCCACAAAAACTGCCAATGTTAGAAAACAACATTGTTAATAGATTGATTTTGTCACAGCACATCACTACAAAAATTAAAGGGACGAAATCATAAATTCGTAAGTCTTGAGGAAATAAATTTCTTTTGAGAGGGGACAATACTCTTTGCAAGAAATCCAGTTGCACCAATGACCAAAATGGACTTGTTGTTTAGGAACTCCATTATACTTCCCAGCTCCATTGAAGATAATATTTTCCTACCTTTATTAAATTTTTGGATGAATTAAAAACAGCATCTCGGAGGGTGTATATATAACCACAACACGATTTTCCAAGTAGCATCAGATGACAGTGGTTGTCTGCTAACTTAAATTACATTTACTAGTATTATAGGTACAGTTTGCAAAATCATTTAAAGTGTTTAAAGCAGGGTAGTTAGCAAGGATTAGCTAGCATGGATCAGATGTGATGATAATTCAAGAAATCCTCGGGTAAGATGTGGGAAAATGATTGTGTACCTACGCCCGTTTGTTTCATGGAAAGCGGTTTTCTAGATATCACTTTCCAAACTTTCTATGTTTGTTTGCTATTATAAAATTTTATCTTAGTTTCAGAAAAGTGTTTTCCTTTTATTTTAGGAGGAAAACACTTCATAGAAGTTGTGAAAATTTTAGAAATGTCATATTATTTGTTAATTATATCAAATTTGGTCCTCAAACTTTTGATTGCTATATATTTTGTTTTGAATCTTATTTTTTTCTTCAATTTTATCTCTTAGAATTTGATTTAATTTGATTTTTATATTAACTTTGGTCTTTATTTTTATAATTGTTATTTGCTTTTCTCTTATCATTTTTTTAATTAAAATTTTTTATCTATCAAATTTGATCTTCATTCTTTTGATATTTATTTAATTTGAAATAATTTATGAAATTTTAATTATTATTATTTTAATTTCATCATTTTTCAACTTTTTTATCTGTTAGATTTGATCTTCATTATTTTGATTGTTATTTATTTTATTTGAGATAATTTATGAAATTAGATTTTTTTTAAAATTTCATTGTCATTTAACTTTTTAGTTTGTAAGATTTGTTCCTCATTATTTTAATAAACTTGAAAAAAAAAAGCATTAATAAGTTATTTTCTTACTCATTATCCATGACATAACCAAACACTGGAAAGTGTTTTCTAATTTATTTTTCATGTATTACCAAATATAGGAAAATAATTCACTTTTTTAGAATCCATTTTCCAAAAAAACCACTTTCCAAAAAGAAATTACTTTCCAACAAATAAATAGGGTTTAGACACGTGCTATTTTGAATTCAAATAGTGCCATTCTTTTCTTTCACCCTAGCCTCGGGAAAACAATTGTGAGTGTAAACACTAGCGACTGCTAATCTAGAAAGTGGCTTGCAACTCTTTTCTTTTGCATTCATCGTCTTGGGTCCTCTTCTCACATCTAATAATTCAAGGTTGTCATCTCGAGCTTCGTGGACAGATATTTGGGCGATAAGACAAATCCAACAATACCAAATAAGATCACTAATAGTGAACATAATGGGCCATATGAGCCGTTGAAAGGCAAGGGAGCCCCGCCATCTTTGAACGACTCGTGTGGCCCACTTCGTTCACTGTTGGTGACCTTTTCTTAATGTTGTTGGATTCATCTCATACTTTATTCCACCACAAATCGCCCCTTCTTCTCCTTTATCCACCACCATCGCCAACACTCCACCAACGCCACTTCCATCACCTTCCCTTTAATAATTTCATGTTAGCACCTTTCTCACTTTTAATTTTGTTGAATTTGTTGTGTTTTGGTGATTGTTAGGATTTATTTTCTTATATTAAGTTTTAGTTGAATTTAGATCAATAACGTATAAATTATGTTAATTAGTTATAAATTAAATCAATTGAGTTTATAAATTGCATCAATTAGGAATAAATTTGATGGGTTAGATATTGGTGATTAGTTAGGTATTTTGTTATGTAAGGGCTTAGTTGAATTTATGTCAATTAGGTATAATTTATGTCAATTGAGTTGATATATCAATTATCTATAAATTAGGCATTTTAGGGTTTATATGGTTGGTGAGAATCAATGAATTTTAGGATAATTGAGGGTAATTGATGAATTTTGTCAAACTTGATATATTTTTTGTGAGAATTGGTTAGGATTGATAAATTTTAAGAGAATTTGTGAGGATTTTTGTTAATTGATGAATTTTGTCAAAGTTGTAATTTCTTAATATTAGGGTTTAATTATGTGAATTATGTTTTTTTTTTCTTTTGTAATTGATAAATTTTGTTGAGAATTGGTGACAATTAATAAATTTTTGGAGAATTTGTGGGAATTGGTTAGTGTTTGAGATTATGTATTTTTTTCAGAATCAGAGAAAATTGGTTAGTATTTGAGATTACCAAGGAACAAAACTAAGTAGAGAGAGTTACGAACATAATTTTGCGTCCTAGTTTCCCAAGTTTCTGGTGGAGCTGGGTTTGATTCCTCGACAGAAATAGTGGCTTTAGCTACTATTTTGTCAAAATTCCAAGTAAGGTTCTCGAAAGGCGAACTGCTTAGATTCATCCATGTTTCACTACTCTCTTCAAAATCCACATCATATATGAAATGGACCCATATTTTTTCCATTCCATATATGCCTTGCCCAATTTCACTATTCTTCAGCCAATCCTTGCTTATACGCACACATGATGCAAAACATAACCAAAAGTGATATGACAAGACATGTATTCCATCATAGGATTCAATACTGCAAGCAGCCACATAGCCATTTTCATTGCATTGGCGCCAAAATGTCAAGCTAGTGAGCCTTTTCTTTTTCTAGATGAGTATGAATTACTGTAAAAACAACACATTCGAGCAATCGAGGTGAGCAAATGGATAGGAAAACCTGTTGGGGGGGGGGGGGGGGGGGGGGTTTTCCTTTTGTGTTAAAAAATTTCTTTGATATATTTTTAATTAAAAAGCTCTTTTAAAAAACACCCTACACCACAAAATATCAAACATACTTTAATATTGTGGTAGCTTTTGCATTTACAGTTTTAAAAAATATATTTTTAGTTTTAGTTTTAAAAAAGTAGGTTTGAAAAAATATGTGCTTTGTTAAAAGAGATATAGATTTTTGTATGCAAAATAAATAAAAAGTAGGTCTCTACAAATATACAAATATAAACCAAGTTATTTTAATTTTTATAAAACCAAGGTTTGAAACATAATTATATATGAGACCTAATGTAAAAAGCATAAGTTAATTATTTGACTAAATAAATAATTTTTTATTTTTATATTTTCTCTTTTCCTCTTTTTTTTTGGGGACCCAAAAAATGGGTAACAACAATACTTTTGAAACTTCTATGTATCTCATTAATCGTATGCTAACACCGTTGTCTTGCGTAATAAATCTCTTTTTGAATGTTTGTTTTATCAACCACCTGATTATACCTTTTTGTGTACTTTCAAGTATCTCTATTTTCCTTTCCTCCATCTTTATAATGCGCATAAGTTAGACTATCGTTCTACTTCATGTATGTTTTTAGGCTATAGTTCATCTTACCTAGACTATCGTTGTCATGACTTGTCCTCTAATTGTATTTACATCTCTCGTCATGTCCGTTTTCATGAACAATATTTTCCTTTTCTTGAGTCTAACCAAGTCTCTACCTCTGATCACTCTATGTCTACATCTACACTCACTTCCAACATTCCTTTCCTTACTACCTTCCTGATACCAAACTTCTCAAAGCCACGAACCTCCCCTACTTACCCTTCAGTTCTCTTATCACCACCTGCATTTGTGTCTCTTAATCATTCTACAGGTTTAGGTTTTGTCATCCCAGCATTGTCTTTATCTGACTCACTCATTATTGTTGCATCTCTAGTCTCTTTATTGGGTCCTTCTCCTCCACTCAATACCTCTGATCAGTCTCCGCAAGGTTTGGACCTTTGTGTTGATCTTTCTAGCTACTCTATTTCATAGCAGACCTAGCCTATCACATCTATTGTCTATTCGACACCTCGATAGCACCATATGGTGTTATGTTCGCGACAACACAAATATACCAACATGAGTTTGGTTTCTGCCACTCCATTGTCTTTAGAATCATGGGTAACATCTTCTCCTGACCTTGAACTTTTAAATTTTAAGGAAACTGATCGATTTTTGTGCTGTATAATGAAATGAAATCTGAAATTTCTGCTTTACATGACAATGGTACTTGGTACCATTTAAGCCCTTTATGAATGTGGTTGGTTGCCGATGAATGTATAAAATCAAGCGCTGAGCTGATGATGGTATTGACTGCTATAAGGCTTACTTGGTTGTGCGAGGGTTCACTTAGCAAGAAGGAATTGATTACTCAGAAACATTCAGTCCTATGGTTAAACCGACTACTGTTTGGTTAGTTCTCATTATTGTCGGATCTAAAGGCTGGTAGATTCAGCAACTTGATGTTCATAATGCATTCCTCAATAAGTCACTTATGGAGGTCGTTTATATGGAACAACCCACGGGTTTTGTAGACCCTACTCTACCTACTCATGTTTGTCGCCTTCACAAGTCTTTTTATGGATTAAAACAAGCCCCACTGACTTGGTACACACAGCTGAGCGACTTTCTTCTTTCTATTGATTTTCGGGCTTACATAGTTGATACCTCCTTATTTATTTTGTGTTGTGGTTTATGATATCTGTTGTCACACTTGGACATCGCGGCGACCAATTAAAAAAATTTATTGTTAGAAAAAAAAAAGATATCTGACATCTTGTTCTCTAGGGAATTGTCTAGTTCAAGGAGCCGCCACCTAGTATTATGGTCACTAGGAATCATAATTGGTTAACATAGATTCTATAATACGGTACTAGTTATGCGAAAGAAAAAATGCTATCAACCATTAAGCATTCTACCTGAGGCAGGCTGCATTGCTGGTTTTGTCTAAAATTACTAAGAATTTGTTCTCCCCTTTTTTTTTCTTCTTCCTATCATGTTCCTGATTCTAGCATCAGCGAACAATACCTACAAATACTTTCAACTCTAGCGTTAGTAAATATTGCACAAACCCAAAAAAATATATTCCTAACTATGATGCCAGTAAATAAATTCACAAAATTTTGAATTTTTAATGAAGAAGAAACAATTTTTCTATGCCTTTTTCTTTTTGTTTACCCCTTTTTTATTACTTGCTCTTCTTAGACAAGAATAAAAAAAAAAAAAACATTGCACAATAGATTTCCATTTAATAGTAATAATCCACAGATTGAGCATATAGAAGAAAAAAATAATACATAAAAGAAAAAAAAAACGCGAGGGCCCCCAAATAAATCAACGAAGATTCCCAAATATTTCAAGAATTTTCTGATATAAAAAAAGGGCTCATTTGTTTGGCTAAATATTAAAATAAAAGGTGATAAAAATGCATGACAAAGACATAAAGTGTGTTTTGTCAAACACAACCTTAGTAAACACAATTTGAGTTGGCTGGGCTTAAGGCCCAAACCCGGCCCACTCTTCTTCTTCTTCTTTTTTACTGAGCTGGATCTAGCCCAGCCATATGGGTTTGACTGGAACCAGCCAACCCGGTCCGGCCCAGACCGGTTACTGGTTCAGACTAGTAACCCAATCGATCTTCTTCTCTCTGCAAGCGTGTGTGGACTGTCCACGCACGCTTGCTACAGTAAAGGAGGAATTAAAATGTAAAGCGAGGGAAGAACGGGAAACTTACCTCTGCAGATGAAGGCCGAATGTTCGAAGATGATGGTGCAGTTCTGGAAAGCACTCCTTCTGCTCTTCTTCTCTGTTACCTTCTTTTCCTTTTCTGTCCCTTTTTCTTGTTTTAGTGTTTTTTTACTCTCTCTCTTTCTCTCTCTCTCCCCTGTTTTCTCTGGTTTTCTCTCCTTTTTTTTTTTTGCTCTCCTCTCTGTTTTCTTTTCTTTGTTTTCTGTCCCCTGTTCTCTCCTCCTCTCCTGCGTTCTCTCCTCTTATTTTCTTTTGCTCTCCTCACTGTTTTCTTTTCTTTGTTTTCTGTCCCCTGTTCTCTCCTCTCCTGCGTTCTCTCCTCCCTTTTCTGGTTGTTCTTTTGGGTATTTATAGGGGATTCTCTGTTACCTCGGCCCACGTCTCCTTTCCTGACAAGCACGGCGTGGGAGGAGTTGGTTTCCTGCAAGGACTCGGGCGCCAAGAGTCCTGCCACGGCCGGACTGTTGGTGGCAGACTTCGACCCGGACTCCAGCGGCGTGTCCGGAGGGGGAGCCTGATTGGATTGGGAACCTTAGCAGACCAAAATCAATCTGCACTTGCTTGTGTTGAGCTGCCTATGTGGGCAGCATTTCAAGTTTTTTTTTTCTTCACAGGTAGCTCCCTCTGTTTCCAAAGGAAGAAAGACGATGAATGGAAATGAAACGACGCTGTTTCTAGACTGGGGCAACTCTTTTTCAATTTGATCCTTGAAGTTTTGACCTTCTTTAATCAAGCTCCTGGTTAAAATTGTAATTAGACCCCTGGATTTCAGCGCCTTTTACAAAACAGTCCTTGGCTTCCAAATTAATCAATTTAGTCCTTAATTGACCCTTTTAACTTTTAATTCTTTCAAAATTACCCCTAAACCTTAATATTTCTTCAATTAAGCTCTGATTTTAATAATTAAACTAATTCAAAGTTTAATAATGTCCCCAAACTTATCAATTCTCTCATCTGCTACCAAAATTGTCTCCAAAATTTATAATTCCAACCCAATTAATCCTTGAAACTTTGAATTTGTGTTGTCTTGACCCAAATTTTAAATTTTCTTCATTCATTCCATTTTTTCTTTTCATTCATAATTTCATTTTCTTTTTATTTATATAAAAATCAAAATCAAAAAATAAAAAATTGGGTTATGACATCTGTTATCTTCTTGTCTATATTGATGACATTTTTATTCACTTGTAATAACTATGCTTTTGTTCAACATCTCATTACTTTGCTGAGCTCAGAGTTTGAAGTTCGTGATTTAGGTAATGCTTATTATTTTTTGGGAATTGAAGTTTCCCCTACCAGTACGGGTCTCATGCTTAGTCAACACAAATATGATCTAGATATCCTTCATCGTGTTGGTATGTCATCGTGCAAATCTATTGATACTCTGTTCTCTACTTCTAAGATTGGATTGTAGTATGGTGAGTTATTTTCACACTCCACTCGCTTCTGACAAATTGTTGGTGCTCTTCAGTATCTCACATTTACTAGATCAAATGTATGTTATGTTGTAAACAAGGTTTGTCAATTTATGCATACTCCTACTGAGAGCCATTGGTCTGTTGTTGAACGTATATTGTGATATTTGAAAAGTATGGCTTCTTTTGGCCTACACCTTACTCGTGGTTAACTTCACTATCTCTTCATGATTTTACTGATGTTAATTGGGTTGGTAGTATTGATGATTATATGTCTACTAGGGCTTACATTGTATTTTTTTAGCACCACTCCCGTTTCATGAAAATCTGGTAAGCAATGTACTATTGCTCGCTCCTCCACTGAAATTGAGTATAAAGCTTTAATTGATAGCAGTGTCGAGGTTCTTTGGCTTCACTATCTTTTATTAGATTTATGTTTCTTTCCTAGTTTTGGCACCACTATCTGGTGTGACAACTTGGGTGCTAGTTATTTGTCTATTAATCTGATTTTTCATGCTCGTACAAAGCATGTTGAAGTTGATTATCACTTTATTCGTGATCGAGTGGATAAAAAAGTGATTCAGATTCAATCATATCCTCCAATGATCAATTAATTGATATTCTTACTAAGCCACTACCTCACTCTGCCTTTGCTTATTTACAGTCCAAGTTTCATGTGGACACAACCTTGTATATAGAATATGTTATATTATAGAAAATATTGTGATTTCCCTATATAGATTAATCTTGTGTAGTATGGTATATATTATCAACTGTATGTTGCCCTATATATAGAGGGTGGCTGTCACATTTTGTAAGCCTCCTATTTTACACAAAATACTACTTTATTATCTCCTCAATTTGTGTTATCTTAAAAAAAGATAAAATTAATTTAAAATTAATTTATTATGAGCTAATCTTTGTAATGTTGATTTAAAGTTTAGGATATATCAATGGAATTCAATAACTATATCCTTACATGCCCTTAAAGAACACATAAGGTTCATAAAGCTCAGCTAATCGCATTCCACGCTTCAAGTTTCTGTCAAGAGAAGTGTACTTGTCCTTGTAGGGTTTCTGGAATAAAACAGTATTGATTGCTAGATGGAATACCTGGTAAGAGAAAAAAATTACTTGTTAGTTTGAGATTAATGAGAAAACAATCACATACGTAGGTTGTAATATATAATGCATGAGACATGCATAGTGCACTAATTTCGATCTTCCTCCACCACTTTTTTAGCCATGGGTAGCATAACTAGAAATTACTCTCCGTCTCCGTTTTTCTCTTCTAAGCCTAATTAAAAACTATTGAAATCACCATCTCCGACAGCAAACTCGTTGCACAATTAAAATACCCACATGAAGCATAGCATAGCCTGAAGTGATCGACTTCTAGCTAATAACATTTTGTTTAGGCAGTTCATCAAATACTAAACATACCAAACCCATATGAGCCTATGACCATATTTTAACAGCCCTTCAAGCAAATATTCCTAGATGCAATATTCTGACTGCTTATATCATCAAACACTTTCAAAGCATTATTAAAATTGTCAAACTTAGAGTATAAATCAAGGCATCAATTACCCAGAAAAACATGTCTCTATCTAACCCAACATTTATCAACTGGGTATTAGTAATTCTTGCAAAACTCAATAACGTTTTTTTGGATAATCATCGAGAGTATATTGAAAAGGCTATAAAGCCAATAGCCAAAGCAAAATACAGGGACAAGATAAAAAAAAAAAGGAACATACTTAGGGAGGAAAAAAAAACTGATCTACGTACTACAACAAAAACAAAGAGACTACCTAAGATTTCTTATTACACCACAATTTGATGCCATCAAAAGATCTTAAGAAGTCATTTCCTGTATAAGTGAAGTTTGAATCTAGAGTATGCAATCAAATAGCAACTCGATGAAGGATAGTGGAGAAATAATCAAACAAGCTTATAGTTCCTTCATCAAAAACAATTTTGTTCCTCAACAACCAAATATCCCAAGTAGTACTACCATTCTGAATAGCAGAAACTTTGTAAAGCCTGGGGAAAATGCTACACAAAGCATTTGATCCTATCCACACATCATACCAAAAAAGGATGGAGGACCCATCACCAATCATGAATTTAATGTTTTGATGTAATACTAAGCTAATAACACTATTTGGATCCAAGATTGACAAAATATCTTACCAAAATGGGGAAATATGACCATGCAATTTTGGGATTCCATTCTTGAAAGTTGGGGAGTAAAAATGGGATGTTACTTATTTTCATAAGGCATGGCCTGGCGAGCTTAACCTCCATATCCATTTGAAAAGCATGGATATAGTTTTAAACATTAAAGAACCCAACCCAAGGCCTTCTTCTTTTCTAGCTTTTACCACAATACGCCACTGCACCTTGCAAATTTTCTTCTACTCCGCCACCCCAAACCACAAGAATCTTCGTTGAATAGAGTTCAAGATATTACAGACACCATTTGGCATAAGAAAAGAAGACATATAATAGATTGGCAACGAACTCATGACACTTTTGATTACGCAAATACGCCCTGCCATACTAAGCATATGACCTCTCCACATGCTCAACTTTCTTCTAAAATTCTCAATAATAGGCTTCCATGTAGACAACCTTTTAGGATTGGATGTCAAAGGCATGCCCAGATAAGAGCTAGGCAAGGAATCAAATCTGTAAAAGACTGAAGATGTCATACTAGCACAAGTATCTTCCCCAACATTTATACCAATTAAAGAGCTTTTGTGGAAGTTAATGTGCAAACTTGAACAAATAGCGAACCGCAACAGAATTCTTTTAATTGTTGTGACCATGTGAAGATTAGCAGGCATGAAAATCAGAGTGTCGTCTCCATATTGCAGATGACTAAGGTTAAAGTTGTCTCGAAAAGGGATACCTTTGAAAAGATCAATTGTAGCTGCTCTCTGAAACAAAACAGATAACCCCTCTATTGCAATTTAAAAAAAAAAATGGAGAAAGGGGGTCATATTGGCGAATCCTACGACCCATCAAAAATTACTTAGAAGGAGATCCATTAATCAACACAAATAATTTTGTGATGGAGATACAAGTGTTGATCAAGCAAAACTCAATAACTTAAATGAGAAACATTACTCAATAAGATAAGAGTAATTAATAAGGAAAAGCTTTTGCCATTTGAGATGCCCTAAAGGACTAAGAACATCTATCCCATTGCCTTTGTAAGTAAATACATAAATGTTAACCCTGAGAGGTAGCTCAACTGGTCAGACCTTGGGTTTACTCCTCAATGGTCATCACGAGTTCGAGTCCTCTCAAGGCCACTAGAGGCTTACATGTCATTAACTTCAGGGCCCATGGGATTAGTAGAGGTGCGCGCAAGCTGTTCCGAACACCCATGTTAATAAAAAAAATACGTAGATGTTTGTCTGTCCATCTATAGGTATTTGGCCTCGGAACACGCACTGCACCCACACACCTGCTACCGGTACATTTTCTGCCTTTTTCATTCGAATCAGTCATTGCTGCTTCGCAAGCCTTGTGTTTCAATCCTTAATCGGCTGATTTTGATAATTAAGCCTTTGTTCCTTCAATTGTTCAACTTGTTATTTTGCATTTGAGTTAATTTTGTACGGATCTATAATTTTTATTTTTAATGGATCCTAGTGCGTGAATGATTGGATTCTAAACTGAATTTAGGGATTGAAATTAAAAGATCAATTGAAATTAATCCTGTTAAAGTTATATTAACAAGGGTTTAATTAGTAAGATTGCAAATTTTTGTGTTCGTAATAAGTGAATAACAAGACAATGACTTGAATCAACAAAAAGGATGTAGCTTAATAAATTTAGTTTGTCTTGATTTTTCTGTTATGTTTAGTAAAAAGGTGAATCACCGTACATGTGTAGTGTTATTTTTTTTCTCTTATGAAAAACTCTTAAGGAATATTTTGGTCAATGATGAAATTAGTTTTGATTAATCATTTCTTATGTACATAAAAATCAAAATAAATCAATAAATAAAAGTCCAAGGATCATGAGAAGTCAAGTGACTATTTTGATTTTGGAATATCTTTGTTATGTATTACATGTTATTTGTTAATAATTTGCAATCCTATGTCAATTGTCGATAAGATTGAAGTCATGTTTTACTTCACCTAACTTTAACCCGGAATACATTAGCCTATTACCCAACTCTGTCTTTGATCTAGTCAGACTGTATTGAGTGGGTGACTCTCCATTGGATGGCCACACAATAGGTACCCAACTCACTACTAGAAAATTGATGAAAACCAACGAAATTACAGACAGAATTTTTTCGTCGGTAATTTTAATCGACGGACATACTTCCATCTCTATTTTTGTTGGTATATACCAACAGACAATATCCGTCGGCGATACGGTCAGTATATATCAACAGAATACATCTGTTGGTATATATCGACCGTATCGCTGATGGATTATATAGTTTTTTGAAAAGTTGCAATGGTATGATGACGTGGATTTTTTTCAGACGATTTTACCGAAGGAATGATCGAGGGATTCAAACCGGGATCTTCGTACAGTGACGTGACACAGTCACTGGCGGAATCACCGACGAAACTTATCCGTAGGTGATTCCATCAGTAAAAGCCAATATATACCCACTGTGTCGACACTTTCTTCCTCTATTTCTCCTTCTTCTTCCCCATCCCACCTCTCCCCTCTCAAACTGCAGCCAACCACCCATCCCAACTCTCCCCCTCTTCTCAACACAAACACTTAAGTTTCTTATACTTTTGTACGTGGTCACAACATCTGTTCTCCGATCAATTTATTGTGGATTTTATCATTTTTTATAAGTAAATCTATCATTTTTAGTTTTAACATTTAAATGTCAATTTTATTGTTTTTTATTGTTTTTTTTAGTATATGTATTTTGTTAACGTATGTAATTGTTTGATTGTTATTTGTCAAAGAAACTTGTAGTATGAATGTATAATTTTGTAGTTGTTATTGTTTATTTTAGATTTTGTCAAATTGTATTTGTTTGTAAATTATTGAAACTTTGTTTGAATTACACCGACTTAGATGTGTTGTGATGAAATAAATAATAGCTTGTTTAACGGGTCCGTTTTAATTTTTATAAATTCTATTGCGAAGTTGTGATTTTTGTAAATTTATATATGTATAAATTTGTATGGACATTAATAGTTGATAATTGATAATGAATATTTAACATAAGTGTTTTTTTAATTTGTTGGATAATGTCGGGGCAAACCAATATTTTTGTAAATTTATTTACGTAACATAGTTAATTAATACATGTTGTCATAATTTTTTAGAGGTTCGATAGAAGTCATGGATGATTGTTCATGGATGTATCGGGACTCACCCCAATGAATGTGAAGGATGGATTATTGTAACGGGGTTCAGGGTTTTAGTAATTTCGCAACATCTATTCCGATGAATTTTACCGATGGCGGTATTAGGTGTCCATGCAGGAAGTGTAAAAATAAAAAGTTTATGCATCAAGATGTTGTAAAGATGCATCTTCTAACTAAAGGGTTCATGGAGGATTACCTGTGTTGGTATGCAATATGCATGGATCAGATGTGATGATAATTCAAGAAATCCTCGAGTACGATGTGGGAAATGATTGTGTACCTACGCCCATCTGTTTCATGGAAAGTGGTTTTCTGGATATCCCTTTCCAAACTTTTCTGTATTTGTTTGCTATTAGAAAAATTAATCAACAGAAAATACTTTTCAATGAAAAAAAAAATTTATCTTAGTTTCAGAAAAGTATTTTTCTTTTATTTTAAGTGAAAAACATTTCATAGAAATTATAAAAAATTTAAAAATATTATATTATTTGTTAATTTCAATCTCAGAGGGTATATATATAACCACAACACGATTTTCCAAGTAGCATCTAAGGACAGTGGTTGTTTGCAAACTTAAATTGACAGTTACTAGTCTTTTAGGTACAGTGTGACAAATCATTTAAAACGTTTAAAGCAGGGTAGTTAGTAAGTTATGATAATTCAAGAAATCCTCGGATAAGATGTGGGAAAACTACTGTGTACTTACACATATGTGAATTCAAATAGTGCCATGCAATTCTTTTCTTTCACCCTAGCCTCGGGAAAACAGTTGTGGGTCTAACCACTAGCGACTGTGTAGATCTGGAAAGTGGCTTGCAACTCCTTTCTTTTGCATTCATCGTGTTGGGTCCTCTGCTTGCATGTAATAATTGAAGGTTGTCCTCTCAAGCTTTGTGGACAGGTATTTATTGTTAGTTGGGGACACATTAAAATTCTAAAAATAACATAACCTGTATTGTTAAAAAATCTCGACAAGATAAATTCAACAACATTAAAAAATATCACTAATGGTGAATATAGTGGGTCACATGAGCCGCTCGAAGACAAGTGAGCTCCGCCATCTTTGGATGTTTCATATAGCCTACTTCATTCATTGTTGGTTACCTTGCCAATTGTATCAATGGTGTCATCATCGAAGCTTCGGTATGCCTATAAGAGTGTCATTATCGAAGTTTCGGAGCCTTTAAGATCTCTTTTTTTTTCTTATTTTTTTCTCTCTCCTTTATCTTTACAAACTACAAGGAGAAAAGAAGAGAGAGAAACAAAGAATGAAAAAGGCCTCTAAAGCACACTGAAGTTTCGATGACAACACTACCAGTACGATAAAAAAAGATCTTAATGAGATGATTCTAACAACACTAAGAAAATTCAATGGTGATTTATGTGGGCTACTCTAGTTATTGACATAGGAACATTTTATGTCCTAACCACTTCATTATCAGCACATATATATGTTGATCTAAATATTGAAGCAAGTTGATATAGGAACATTTTGTCATAACACCATGATTAAAAAAAATTATTTGTTCTCGTGTGTTATCAAAGTTCCAAACAACCTTCTTCCATAAAGAAAAACAAAGACTTCCCAACAACTCATTAAGCTTATTATAAAATGTATATATATAGGAAATATTATAGGCAGTACTACTCTAGTACTGTAATCTCTACTCTTACTATTGTATATTGTCCTACACATATAAATAGGAAAGGGTTGACTAACTAATAGGTTAAGCCTCCTACTTCTTCTCAACTTTGTATCAAAGCCTTCTACCATCAGAAATCCTCTCTCCCTCTCCCAAACAGACTCTACTATTGTCGCCGACTTCTCCCTCCACCAAACTAGTGTTGCAGCCCAGTCGACCTGCCACTCATAGGCTGCTGTCGGTGGTGCTTTCTCAAGCAGCAGCCTCCTTCATTTCCAGAGCATAACAATGATTCTTCCTCTCATGTTTCTGTTATTCCTCTTTATATTATGGGGACATCAACTCCAGCTATAGTTGCTTTGTCCAACACTTAGCAAGTTGTTTCGTTGAAACTTACAAACACAAATTATCTCTATTAGCATATACAGATGAAGTCATATCTTCTTGGTCAGAACGTCTTCCACTTTGTTGATGGCTCAATGTCATGTCCTCCCTCTCATGTTTCTGACAGTTCTATTGGTTCTTCTTCGACAATCAACCCTTCTTTTCTTTATTGGAAGCAATATGATCAACTTATTTTGAGTGCGTCACTCTCCTCTCTTTATGGATGTATTACACCTTATGGTAGATTGTCATATCTTGCATTGTGTTTGGCGCACTCTTGAGAAAGCTCTCGCATCTCTGTTTAATTTTTGCATCATGCAACTTTACGGGTCCTTTCAGATCTTCGACAAGGTGATGCTTCGATTGCTATGTACATGCAGCAAGCAAAATTGCTATTTAATGAATTGGTTGTTGTTGGTCGACCTATCTCCCTTGAAGACTTTAACCTCTATGTGTTTCATGGCCTTCGTGGTGAGTTTAAAAATTGGTAATCAGCCTCGTGACCAAGGCAGAACAACTGTCATATGTCGACCTTCACAACCATCTCCTTACCCATGAATTTCTGCACAAGACCTTCCTTTAATCCATGGATGCCAACTCACCTCTGCTGCCTCAGCAACCTTCGCTACCCATACAATCTGCTTATCTTGCCATATCTCAGCACAACCCTAATTTCAGCCGTAATAAGGGTCGTTCTCGTAGCAACTAACATCCCAACAACAATCATCACAACCACTAAAATAGGTCCGACTTTCATGGCTTCCATTCCTCTGCTCCTACAAACTAGAGGCAGAGTAACTAGTCGAAATAATCTTCAATGGCTGTTAACCAATCCTCAAAAGCATCGGGCTCCAATTTTCTATAAAAATCAGACATATCCACCTTCATCCTCTTAGTAAGTTCATCAAGAGGTTGATAACCCAAACCATGCCTATCATGGTTTAGACGAAAGTCTTCTCGGTAATGCTGAAACTGAGGGTGATAATTCTCAAAATCTCTGGCGACTTCATCTTCCAAATTCTCCTCATCATCCCTATTATTTTCATCAAGCGACTCCTCATGAAATTGACCATGCCCCCTCCTGTTGGGAGATCTCAGTCCATCTCGAGCCCGACGCTCATACATGACATCTATTCAATGAGAAAGTTGTTCCAAAACAATAATGATGTAGGAGATTTGCAGCTGTAAGTTGGCCTGCTCATGATTTGAATTATCAAGTATGTGCATGTTCGACATATTATATGAGTCACCACTCCAGGTTATAGGCATGGAATGCTCTGATATCAAATTGGTGCAACACGTCTAGGTTCAACCTCACGTGGAATCCAAGAAGAATAAACAGTCAAACAAATAAACATAGAATCTCTCTGCAATGGAATTACTCCAAATTGTTTACATGATAGCATCCTCGTAAATCCACAACCAGCTTCCGAACAATTTTTCCCTCCCCATTTCTTACAACAAATCATGCTTTTGAATCTTGTTTCTTAAAATGTTAATGCTGGATTTTTCAATTAGAACTTCCGTTCTGATTGCTGGAAAGAAGCCACATCTGTCAAGTATTTTTGCACCATGCATTATCCTGTCCTTTATGAAAACATACAACATCAAGAAAAATCTGCTTCTTACTCCATTGTAGTTCAACAAAGCTTAAAATTAATATTCATTAATCTCTTGCTACAAAGCTTCTCACTACCATTGTACACTCAACTTGGTTAGCAACATCTATTCATTAATCTCTTGCAATTGCATCTACTCTCTTAACCATACATCCATCTCATACACGTGCATTTCATCAGTAGCTGTAGGAAACATATCATTTCTAAGAAGCAATAACTGCCGTGTCTGAATTAAAGAGAAAAGCCCAACATTTGTCTGGAAACATTAAAGAGAAAAGCAAAAAACGAACAACTGCAGAAAATGTCTGAACCGCAAGCAAAACTAAGGAACGACATCTTAAAACACTGTCATCCTTGCTTCGAAAACAGCAAAGCAGCTTTGTAACTGAACCTGTTAAAGAATCTCAAAATAGAGGCTATCAAGGCATGTGGAAGCAGCTGCAGAAAAAGAAACGTATAGAAACCAAGCGAGCGCTAATCAAAAGGTGAGATAAAACTCCACGCAAAGCAAACAGCAGCAATGGAGATGCAAACAGAGGGGCAGAACAACATGTTAGGATATTCCAGAAATCAAACACACACAAATTTACGTGGTTCGGCAACTTGCCTACTCCACGGAGCTACTGGTTTGTATTAATCAATCAAAGAAACAATACAAACAAAGAGGAGGAGAAAACTCTTTTCAACTCAACTCTACTCACTCAAGCTCTCTCTATTCTTCTGCTCTCGTTCTCTCTATTCTCTACACTCATCCTCAGCTCTTCAATGTGTCTAATTGTAGACAGAGCAGGGGGCAAGAAATCATGGCCATCATGAACTCCTACTTTGTGCTAGTGGGATGAGTTGTTCCCACCATGTGCTTCCACTTTATGCTAAGTGGGAGATGAGTTGTTCCCACTAGCATAAAGTGGGAGTGGGCATTGTTTGTCTCCACTTTACTAACAATCTCCCACTTGGAGACAAACAATGAGATTATCTTTTATCCTTGAAGACCAACTGAACTTTTACACAACTTTAGTTTATCAAGCGTAACTCCTTTGGTTAACATGTCAGCTGGATTCTTACTTCCACAGATCTTTTCTAGCGTCAATTGCTCATCGTCTAGCAATTGTCGGATGAAGTGATATTTGATCTGAATATGCTTAGTCCTGGAGTGAAATGCTGGATTCTTGGCAAGGAAGATTGCACTCTGACTGTCGTTATACAAAGTACCCTTTCCATCCATCTTGCCCAATTCTTTCAGGAAACTCTGCAACCATACAATCTCTTTTGCAGATTCTGAGACTGCAACATATTCAGCTTTTGTTGTTGAAAGAGCGACGATCTTTTGCAAGGTAGAACTCCAAGAAACAGCAGTGCCTCCTAGAGTGTATACATATCCTGTAGTACTCTTTCTGCTATCAACATCTCCTGCTAGATTAGCGTCTACAAAACCTTCAAGTTTCAAACCACCAGCTGTGAAACTTAGACAAGTTTTTGAAGAACCTTTTAAGTACCTCATGATCCATTTTACTGCCTCTCAATGCTGCTTTCCAGGATTGCTCATATATCGGCTTACAACTCCCACTGCATGGGCAATGTCTGGTCTGGTACAGACCATAGCATACATCAAAGAGCCGATAGTTGAGGCGTATGGAATCATATCCATGTATCCACATTCTAGCTTAGTTTTTGGTGACTGGTCTTTGCTGAGCTTGAAATGATTCCCTAGAGGTGTACTTACTGGTTTAGCATTATCCATACTAAACCTGCTGAGAACCTTCTTGACATACTCTGTTTATGAAAGCTTTAGTATGCCTTTGTCTTTATCTCTGATGATTCTCATGCCAAGTATTTGTTTAGCAGCTCCCAGATCCTTCATTTCAAACTGTTTTGACAATTGTTGTTTTAGCTTGTTAATCTCCTCAATGTTGGATCCTGCAATCAACATATCATCCACATATAATAGTAGAATGATGTAGGAGTTGTCAAAATGTTTGACATAGCAACAATGATCAGCCTGGCATCTTTATGTATCCCGAACTACATATGAAGTTGTCAAACTTCTTGTACCACTGTCTTGGAGCTTGCTTCAAACCGTATAGGCTTTTCTTTAGCTTGCAGACTTGGTTCTCCTTTCCTTGTGTTGCAAACCCCTCTGGTTGTTGCATGTAAATGTCTTCCTCCAATTCACCATGAAGAAATGTTGTTTTTACATCTAATTGTTCAAGATGTAAATTTTATGCTGCTACTATCCCCAGAACAACTCTGATTGTTGTGAGCTTCACAACTGGAGAAAATATCTCAGAGTAGTCAATCCCTTTCTTTTGTTGGAACCCTTTTACAACAAGTCTTGCCTTGAACCGTTTGCTTCTGTCAAGCTCAGTCTTTACTCTGTAAACCCACTTGTTTTGCAAAGCCTTCTTTCCTTCAGGTAATGTGGTTAGTTCCCAAGTCTTGTTCTTCAACAACGAACTCATCTCATCCTTCATGGCTAACTCCCACTCGCTTGAGTTTCCATCTTGTAAGGATTCTTCATAACTTAGCGGCTCACCACCATCTGTCAGTAAAATATAATTCAGTAGAAGTGTGAACCGTTGTGGGGGCTTTACAGTCCTTGAAGACTTGCGAACATAAATAGTTGGTTCACTTGGTTCCGCATCTGCCTGTGTAGTAGTGGGTACAGATGTGCTTGAATCTTCTTGTAAAGACTCTTGATTTCTGTTCTGCTCGGTAACATCGGGAAGCCCTTCTAATCTTATGAATTCAGATTTTTGTGGACTTGTATCTGAATCAGCCATATCTGTTTCTACACTTGATCTGTCTTTATACAGAACTTTCTCATTGAAGATCACGTTCCTGCTTCTGATAATCTTTCTATTCTGATCATCCCAGAACCGAAATCCAAATTCTTCATCTCCATAGCCAATGAAGAAACATTTCTTGGATTTGGCATCTAACTTGTTGCGAGCATCAGAATCTATATGAACATAGGAAACACACCCAAAGACCTTTAGATGAGAGAGTTGTACCTCTTTTCCTCTCCATACTTCCTCGGGCAATCTGAATTCCAAAGGAACTGATGGTCCACGGTTGATCAAGTAAACTGCAGTATGAACTGCGTCAGCCCAGAATGTTTGAGGTAACCCTGAATGCAACCTCATGCTTCTAGCTCGTTCATTGATGGTCTGGTTCATTCGTTCAGCAATGCCATTATGTTGCGGTGTGCCTGGAACGGTCTTTTCCATTCTGATACCATTGACAGCACAATACTCTTTGAAACCTCCATCAATGTATTCTCCTCCATTATCAGATCTTAAGCATTTCAACTTCAGACCTGATTCAGTTTCAACCATAGTCTTCCATTTCTTGAATGTTTCAAACACATCAGATTTATTTTTCAGAAAGTAGACCCATACTTTCCTGCTGAAATCGTCAATGAAGGTCACATAATACCGAGAACCTCCAAGAGATGCCACCGGAGAAGGTCCCCATAAATCTGTGTGTACCAGTTCTAGCTTTCTTGGTCTTAAGGTCCTGCCAACCTTTAAGAAACTGAGCTTCTTCTGTTTTCCAAAAACACAACTTTCATAAATGTCTAGATCAATATTTTTAAGCTCTGGCAGCTTTCCCTTCGACTGAAGTATCTTCATCCCCTTTTGACTCATATGGCCGAGTCTACAGTGCCATAGCTGTGCCTGATTTTCTGCTTCAGTAGAGGCAATAATGTCTGCAAATCTTGTGGTCATATACAGGGTGCCGGTTTTCTTTCCACGAGCCAAAACCATTGCTCCCTTTGATACCTTCCATATACCTCCAGAAAAAAGGATTGAATGACCACTATCATCAAGTTGTCCGACTGAGATCAACTTCTTCTTTAGTCCAGGAACATGCCTTACATTTTGCAAGTTCCATGTAGATCCATTCATTGTCTTGATTTGCACATCTCCTATACCCACAATATCCATTGGTTGTCCATCGGCCAAATAGACTACATTGTGATCTCCAGCAACATAGTTTTGCATCATCTCATGGTGTGGTGTACAGTGGAATGAAGCACCAGAATCAAGAATCCAATCATTAATTGGACTTTGTACAGCAAGAATCAAAGCATCTTGTACCTCATCTGTGGTAGCATTTGCAGAGTCAACTTCAGGTTTTTTCGGTTTTGTGCAACTCCTCATGAAATGACCAGGTTTGCCACAATTCCAACATTCAGCCTGCTTTCTGGGTCCAAACTTGCTTTTACTTCTGTATCTGGATTTTGATCTGCCTCTAGATAAGCCTCTATCCTGTCTCCTCCCTCGAGTGTTGATGTTGAGAGCTGAACCTGAACTTGAACTTTCACCTGAGTCTTTTCTTCGTACTTCTTCAGCCAAAATCAAGTCTCGGATGTCATCATATTTTAGTTTAGATTTTCCAGCTGAGTTGCTCACGGCTGTCCTCATACCTTCCCAACTGCTTGGAAGTGAAGCTAGCAAAATGAGTGCACGAATCTCATCATCAAACTCAATCTCAACAGATGACAATTGATTTGTGATAGTATTGAAATTGTTGAGATGTTGTGTGACAGATGTGTTTTCTGTCATCTTCAAGTTGAACAACTTCTTCATCAAGTGCACTTTATTGTTTGTCGAGGGCTTCTCATACATCCCAGACAAGGCTTCCATTAGTCTTGCAGTGGATCTTTCTTTTGTAACATTGTGAGCAACTCTTATTGATAAGGATAACCGGATAATACCCAGAACTTGTCTATCAAGAAGTAGCCAATCTTCTTCTTGCATATTCTATGGTTTGCTCCCCAACAGAGGAAGATGAAGTTTCTTCCCATATAGATAGTCTTCAATCTGCATTTTCCAATATCCAAAATCTGTTCCATCAAATTTTTCAATTCCAGCAGCCTTTATTTCATCTGCCATTTTTAATATGTCTCGGATTTGAATATGTCAAATCTGACCTTATAGATGTGTCCGGAATGGCCAAAACTATTGGAAACGACACTGAGATCGCCCAAATCGGACTTCGGATGGCTCAGATCTTATCAATCAAAGTTTAGGATCAATAGACGATGCAGATGAAGCCGCGTGTTAGATGAAATAGTGTCTGCGGCGCACTGGATCAAAACTCAAGATGATGATGTGGCAGACACGTAAGCACACTGGGCCCACTATAGATGACGTGTCACAGCCGTGCGGAATTATTGCTGACGTGGCTTTAGCTAACGTGGATTATGACTGGTCAGATGACGTGGCTGCTGACTGTGCAGAATTGTTGCTGTGTCTGCTAACTAGCTGATGAGGTGGCGAGTCAACCCAGTTCAGTTACAGGAATTCGGGCGAAGAAGGAGCGTGTGGTGCGTGTGGCGCGTTGGTGCGCGTGGACAGTCCTGACGTCGGCGCGTGATGGCATGCAGCACGTCGGTTCTTCGCCGGGTTTTCACCAGTGGATTCCTCTCTTTCTTCTACACGATGGTATGTTTAAAAACACGTTTTGAGAACTTTGATTTCTGGGTTTGGATCAAACACCCTCTTTTTCAAGAACAAGCTCTGATACCAGTTGTTAGGATATTCTAGAAATCAAACACACACAAATTTACGTGATTCGGCAACTTGCCTACTCCACGGAGCTACTGGTTTGTATTAATCAATCAAAGAAACAATACAAACAAAGAGGAGGAGAAAACTCTTCTCAACTCAACTCTACTCACTCAAGCTCTCTCTATTCTTCTGCTCTCGTTCTCTCTATTCTCTGCACTCATCCTCAGCTCTTCAATGTGTCTAATTATAGACAGAGCAGGGGGCAAGAAATCATGGCCATCATGAACTCCTACTTTGTGCTAGTGGGATGAGTTGTTCCCACCATGTGCTTCCATTTTATGCTAAGTGGGAGATGAGTTGTTCCCACTAGCATAAAGTGGGAATGGGCATTGTTTGTCTCCACTTTACTAACACAACATCGCTAGAGTTGTAGAAATTCAAAACTAAAATCTGAAAGGCCAACGGCTAGCCCCAAAATCTAGCCTTCTCAGCTAAAAGCATCGCATAGCCATAAAAGGAAACTTGCAGAAATGAATAGTAAAAAGAAACTTCGTCATGTCTATCCCTCATATTATTAGTAACTTGGAGGCATGCTCCAAGATTGACAATAGAGGAAAAAAAAAAAAAGAGGCAATCCTAAAAAGAACCCCTTCAGCTGGCCTTACATCACAGCAGAAACCAGGCTTTCCTATAAGCTATCGATCTGCCTAAATTGTCGCTTATCAGTGGGAGTGAAGAGTGATATGTCTAAATTGTTGCTTATCAGTTGGAGTGAAGAATGATATGTCTTCCGTTCAGCGACACAGTGGTTGTCCGAGGAAATCGACTGTAAAAATTTAAACTTAATCTAACAGTCGAATCTCTTATTAAAGGAAATAATTAACCAAATCTTGATTGCTTCATTGATGTTATTTCAAAAATAGGTTTCTATTAGAATAAATCCTTAAAAATATGTTAATTCTATTTTTGTTTTTTTCATTATTTTTAATTATACACCGCTCAAACTCTAAATAGCATAAAAAAATTGTCAAATTACTAAACTGAATCCAACTAATATTAAAAAAAATATTTATGCATAAAAAAAAACTCATGAAAGTTTATTTAAGTTTGAATCGTTAATTTATTTTCATGCAACATATAATTAAAAAGTACAATCCAAAATAAAAATATTCATAAATAATATAATGCTAATGATTTTAATGATTAGTATAAATAGGTTTTATCTGAAAAAAAGGATTATATTACACATAATAATTCAAAATAGCATAATATAATTGTAACCATGGTAGAAAAATACATTTTAATTTTGTAATATTAAAACTTAAATATTATATCTCATATTTGATGATTTATGATATTTTGTTTCCTCTCAAACTCTTACAAGAGTTTTCAATTTAAGATATTTACTAAATATCTATAATTAAAAAATCACACTTTAAAAAAAAAACAGATTATAAATATTTTTTAGAATTTTTAATTTTATTATATTATTAAACTAACTATTTACTTCGAATTGTTGCTATAGTCACAAAGAAGACATATGACCAAGATAGTCTCTACCGTTTAATTAAAAACATACTCAAACTTTAGAATGAAAATTCCAAAATTAATTTTTTTTCTTAATTTTTTTTATTTTCTAAATTTAAGCAATTACCCAAGAAAAAATAAAATATTTTCCTCATTTTATTGCCTTTTCATGGGCTATCATGTCCTGCGTTGTTTTGTACCTCAATAATCTTTCATTTATAAAACCAAAAGATTCATCTCCTCCCTTCATTTTCCAACAGGAAGAAACCGGGCATGGAAGCCATGCAATCCCCTTCGCTTTCTGTTCACCTCCATTGTTTCCCTCAAAATCCTCTCAACATCAATATTACCCACAGACAATTCTCCAAAATCAAATCTTCTACACAAACCCAACCAGTCCAAACCCAAAATCCCAACAAAAAACATCAACAATTCGATGAAAGAGATGCATTTCCAGCTTCGTTACCACTCCACAAGAAAAACCCACAAGCAATTTACAAAGATATTCAAAGATTTTCCAGGAAAAATCAGCTCAAAGATGCACTCATCATTATGGACTACATGGACCAACAAGGCATCCCAGTTAACCCCACTACTTTTTCTGCCCTTATAGCTGCTTGTATTCGATCGAAATCTTTAACCAAAGCCAAAGAAATACACACGCATTTACGCATAAATGGGCTTCAAAACAATGAGTTCTTGCGTACAAAACTTGTCCACATGTACACTTCCTGTGGTTCTATTGAGGATGCCAAAAGCGTGTTTGATGAGTGCACTTCTACTGCTACTGTGTATCCATGGAATGCCTTGATTAGAGGGACTGTGATATCAGGTAAAAAAAGATACGGGGACGTGCTTAGTGCTTATCAAGAAATGAGAGTAAATGGTGTTGAATTGAATGAGTATACTTTCTCCAATGTCATTAAGAGTTTTGCAGGCGCTTCGGCGCTGAAACAAGGGTTTAAGACTCATGCCATTATGATAAAGAATGGGATGATTAGTAGTGCAGTTCTTAGGACTTGTTTGATTGATATGTATTTTAAATGCGGCAAGACTAGGCTTGCGCATAACGTGTTTGAAGAATTGCTTGAAAGAGATATTGTTGCGTGGGGTGCGATGATTGCTGGGTTTGCACATAATAGGCGTCAATGGGAAGCTTTGGATTATGTTAGGTGGATGGTAAGTGAAGGGATGTATCCTAATTCTGTTATTATAACTAGTATTCTTCCGGTGATAGGAGAAGTATGGGCGAGGAGGTTAGGCCAGGAGGTTCATTGTTATGTTTTGAAGATGAAGGGTTATTCAAGGGAGTTATCGATTCAATCTGGGTTAATTGATATGTATTGCAAATGTGGGGACATGGGTTCAGGGAGGCGTGTGTTTTATGGATCGAGGGAAAGGAATGTTGTTTCTTGGACTGCTTTGATGTCTGGTTATGTGTCTAATGGGAGGCTTGAGCAGGCGTTGAGATCAGTTGTTTGGATGCAGCAAGAAGGGTGTAGGCCTGATGTGGTCACGGTTGCAACTGTAATTCCAGTTTGTGCTAAGTTGAAGACTCTGAAACATGGGAAGGAAATTCATGCTTTTTCTGTCAAGAAATTGTTCTTGCCAAATGTATCTCTCACCACTTCTCTAATAAAAATGTACTCAAAGTGTGGTGTTTTGGATTATAGCGTCAAGTTGTTTGATGGTATGGAGGCTAGGAATGTGATCGCATGGACAGCCATGATTGACTCATATGTAGAAAACGGGTGCATAAATGAAGCATTCAATGTGTTTAGGTTTATGCAGTGGTCGAAGCATAGGCCAGACTCTGTTACAATGGCAAGGATGTTGAGTATTTGCAGTAAAATTAAAACTTTGAAGTTTGGAAAAGAGATTCATGGACATATCTTGAAGAAAGATTTTGAGTCCATTCCTTTTGTTTCATCTGAGCTTGTCAAGATGTATGGGAGTTGTGGACTGGTTCATAGTGCTGAATCAGTGTTCAATGCAGTTCCTGTCAAGGGTTCAATGACATGGACGGCCATCATAGAGGCTTATGGATATAATAGCCTGTGGCAAGATGCAATCAAACTTTTTGATGAGATGAGATCCAGGAAGTTTACTCCTAATGATTTCACTTTCAAAGTGGTTCTATCAATCTGTGATGAAGCCGGATTCGCAGATGATGCTTGCAGAATCTTTGAACTAATGTCTAAGAGATATAAAGTTAAGATATCTGGAGAACACTACGCTATCATCATTGGACTTCTCAACCGTTCTGGTCGCACTAGGGCAGCTCAAAGGTTTATCGATATGAGTAATTTATTATCGTGACAAATTTACGACGCTTGTGCTAATTCTTTGCCACTTTTGTGTAATTGTGTTGAGTTGTAATTTTATGTATCATATGACATCGCAAAGGGAGATATATATATATATATATATGTACACACGCACTTCTTCTGATAATTGAAAGGGGGAATCCGTTTATACTGCTTGCTGCTTGACAAATTCTGATATTATTGAGCAGGTGACTTGTTCTTTTGCTGGTTAGGGTGACAATGGAATCTAGATATGACTGCCCTCATGACGCTTTGAAGGAAGCAAATGAAGGAGAAGGAAAGAGAAACTTTTACCAGCTGCATTGAGCAGTTTGTTCAATATCGTGATAGAGTCCTGGCTTTTAAGGCTGAAAGATAAAGGTAATTTATGCCATGGATGCTGGTAGGCTACAAATGTTTATGTTGAGGTACATGAGGATACTATTGAAGGGATCTCCTCACCTCTTAAGGTATTACCATTTCTACCAGAAATTCTTGTGTTTTGTTTCATTATAGAAAAGGAAACAATTAATATAATATTTTAGACTATTGAGACAAAACATTAGATTCATTCCACTTGATAGGGGCCCAAATATGGGTGTTTTCTAGTTCCAATGCTGAAGATCTTATTAGACATATTGTAGAGTTTTGTACCAAATTTCCAAAGGTTTTTTATGGGAAAAAAGGCCAAATAATTTTATTAAAATTTCATCATTTTGAATTTTTTTTTTTTTGTCCAAAACCATCTTTTTCTTGTTATTTATTATATTATATTAAAATTCGTTATATAAATAATAAAAAAATGTTTTATTTTTCCAATAAGAAATTGAAAGCTCGTTAATCTATATGTTTTATATTTACAATAATAAAGTTTTGATTTTTTAATGTAAAATAAAAAAATATCTTTTCAATATAAAATAAAAATATTTTAAAATAATCTCTAAAACTTTATTCATTATTTACCACAATATCATTAATGTAAAACATTTTAGCAGGAACTACAAAGGACACTCTAAACCGATCGAAGGTTGGATTAGTATAACTATACAACCAATAGGTAAAACTCTCATACTCTTTTACATACTCTAACCCTAGAAGAAAGATATGTATAGAAGAAGGAAAAAAAAAAAGAAAAAATCAAGAAAATTACGTGAACCATCCTATGGTTCGAGCATGGGAGCTTTGCCCCTAATTTTTTATGTATTAAAACTTACACTCTCAATTAAAACGATTAACAATTCTCTTAATCCATAGATATCATACTCTGTACATTAATAGATTTCAAAGTTAATATTTTTATTATAAATGAGAAGAAATATTCAGAAATTTTGATATAAAACAAAAAGAAAATCTAACATGTAGATAATTGATCAATTTTGACTTACTCCTTTGATAGAAACATATGAATACAAACATTTAATAAGTCCTCAAGATAGAACCCATTTTTTCAACAACAGTTGTTCATTTAACAAACATGTTTAATGGAAACTAAGAGAAGAACTCAATTAATCACAATATGATATTAGGTATCTTCAATAGGAACAAAAATGAGTACGTGCACTCAATTATAGATGATCGTTTAATACATCATTAATTTTGTTAGTTATCTCCTCTTTTAAATAAAAGTAATATATAAGGGGAAGTTTTTCCAAAAATAATATGTTTTTTCCGATCAAGCGATGATCTAAACAGCTGGAATTTTAGCTCAAAAACTCCAAATAGACCGGGTCTAACACATTCTTTTTATGAATTTTTTTTAGGTTTTCAGAAGCCATACACACAAACTTTTCATACATATAATTTTTTATTTAATAATGTTTTTCCATGTAGGGCATATACCATTTTATATGCCAATAATATTGTTCATAACCAATATATTCACCAATAGCATGCATGACATAATAATCATGGCATGACACGCAAGCAACCATGGCTAGCCACTGGTTTTTTCTGTGCAAAAAACATGGATAGCACTAGCAAATCACCATTTTTCTCTAATGGATGACCAAACCAAGGACCAACACCTATTTTTCACCAATGATATGTCTTATTTTCCATGAAGGAATTCCAAGACTTGGATGTATAAATACACCTAGTCACGAGGGAAGAGAGATAAATTCCTAGTAAAAAAGCCAGCCAAAGCCAACAATAGCTACACCATTGAAAGTTTGGCCCAACCAAGCTAGGCCATTCAATTTTTAGGTCAACACATGCTGATATGTATTCCCTAACTTTAACTTTATGTTTTTCTCTTTCTATATATTTTTTTCCTTTACATACACCTACGTACACATGCTGATATGTATTCCCTAACTTTAACTTTATGTTTTTCTCTTTCTATATATTTTTTCCTTTACATACACCTACTAACTTACACAATATAGAGGTCCTTGTTCCTTAGGGGATTTTTTTTTTAGTTGAATCGCATAGCTACAATTCAAACCCATAAGCAATAGTTAGCCTAGTCACACCATCCACTAACCTAGCCATTAAAAGCCTAATTTTTTGTGTAAAGTTTTTTCACAACTTTATTAGTGGCACCATTAATAAAAAAACTAAACAGAAGCTAGTTCTTTTCCTCTATTTCTCATCAAAAATATTTTTCATAGCTAACAAAACTTGAGGATAAAGAAGAGTGATTGCCCTACCACATGGACTCTAGTTCCCCCCAAGTTTCCAACAGCTCTCCCAACAAGTTCATTATTCCATCTCATCAATAGGAAATTCAATATACAGCTTCATTATATGCAAAATATACATGAAGGCAACTCCGATTCCATGAAGGAACAAGATGAAATGATGTGCAAAGTATGCACAACACTCCAACTCTGTGAAGAAGTCGTTCTTGCTATGAAGAGCACTTCTTCACAGATCCTAGCCACAAGCATGGCTATCTTCATCAATCCTCCTTTGACTCTCACTCGCATGCTCCCTGATAAAAAAAAGTCCTAGATATGAGACAATATCAACTCCTAAAAATAAACATCATTTTGATAATTACAATGGCCTTATAGATCCTAGAAAAATACATATAAAATGTCAAAAGTATCATAGAACTAGTGAGAACAAAGAGTGACGCCATGTGCAAGATTTTCCCTACAACTTTTCATGGATTTTCTTGGGTGTGGTATCACATCTTCAATCATTGCTCCATCATAAGTCTTCAAGATCTCTATGTGAAGCTCGTATCCCATTTCAACACTAGTATTCCAGCTAAAAAGAGCATAACTAAGCTCTTTGCCATTACATAATAAGAGGATGAAAGTATTAGGGTGGGCATATTCTAAAGATTCAATAAGGAAATGTTAAGCGATGAGAATATGCTTAAACTCGTTATCATTGAAGCCCTAATCATTGGAGGCTAACTACTTATTATAGAAAAGTTTGTACACTCTTCATGATAAAACTCTTATCAATGTGAAACAAGTAATGGAGAACCATATTCGAGTAATAAAGTTAGCGTGACTTGGCAGGGTCACCATCATTTCCAAAAGGAAGAATCTCCACAACGTCACCAATCACCCAATAAAGTATAAAAATAAGCACCAAGGGGCACATTTATGACCATTTGACATTCTCTAAGCTCCTAACCACATCTCTTACCACCATATATATTGAGGTGTTGATCGTCAATAAAGGAAAATACTTCATGTAATACCCATCCCCCATGAAAAGTGGTTCAAAAATGAGGAACCATAACATATTTTGTCTCTTTCACCATGATCATTGGCATGACACTAAGGAGTGTCAAGCACTCGAAAAACAGATAGAAAGATTGACCTTTAGATGATATCTTCAATAATTTTTGAAGAAATAAATGCAACTTGAACAAACAAGAAAAAATCATTATGATGCATTACCTAGGATAAGATAATTTTCTAAAATTATATCTTTATTGTCTTTTAGATTTTTCAAATAAAAAATAGTGGTGCTTCTTTATGTCTACATGAAAACCATATTGTCTCCAATGAAATGTTTCCATGGTGAAATCTTCATGTCTCCATTTAAATTCTCTAGATCTCTAGACAACCTATCTCTAAAAGGATCAACGATCCTTCTCTATTCTCTGTGATTGCTCATGTGTCTTTTGATGCGCGCAATTTATTTTTAGTCCAACACACGTAGATACGCATTCATTAACCTTCACTTTATTTTTTCTTTACATACATCCATTAACTTAAGCATCAGAGAGTTTCATATTCCTCAAGGGATCTTTTTTTTCATATGAATAGCAAAACTATTAGTCAAGCCCATCAACCATAGCTAGCCTAGTCATACCTTCCATCAACCCAGCTATGAAAAGCCTAATTTTTATGTGAATTGTTTTCACAACTTCATCATATTAACAAAACCACTGAAGGAGAATGAGGTTTTATTGTACCCCTAGCTACAAATCACTATTCATTGGAATAATAATTTGATAAAATTATCCTTGGCCCAAAAAACCTTTAATTAACAAAAACATTAAATGAGGAGGTTTTATTATACCCTTAGATATAAATCACTATTCATTAAAATAGTGATTTGACAAATCATCCTTGGCCTAAAAAACTTTACACTAGGCATTGGGCACAAGGTGGTCTTTTCATCGTGATACAATTATCTTTAGCAATTTATGCATGGTTAGGTTAGTAATTTTATTTTTTATATATAGTGAAATCACTAATTTAAACCTAGAGTAAAAAAATCAAGATCTTTCAATCAAGGGCATTATGGTCTTTTTAATTTTTTTCCAAAATAGTAAAATTATTTTGTTGTTTCTAAAGACAAAATTAACATAACTCTCTTACAAGGACTTTTTTACCCTTTTATATTGGTTTTATTGTTAATGTGAAGGTTATTCAAGGGCATTAATGTGTTTAACCATATAATAAATATTATTTGAAAAAAAACATGTTGGCGCGTGTATAGCACGCACCAACTAATAGGCGGCGTGTGTGGTGTCATTCGATCACCAAATGCTGCCCTTCACGAAGTCATTTGAAAGGCCTAGATGACCCCTACACGATGGGGCAAAACGTGCTCCCAACGCACCTGTGGTTTGGTGTCGGCAACCATTTCTTCTTCTTCTTTTTCTTCTCCTCGAAATTCATGTCTGCCCATTCAAAATTTCAGACGAGCCCATTCAACTTCTTTTTCCTGTGCATTTGGTCCATGTCTTTTATATTACTATTTTTTATTTTTAATAATCTACAAAATTATTTCAGACCAACTTCGCAAGTTGCCCCGAGACCTAGTCGTCTTGCCTTCTGGCCCAATCTGGGTGTAAAACAATTTAACTCGGAGTTGACATGATTTGACTCGGTCAAACCAATAGGTCAACCCATGACCCATTTACCAAGTTTAAAACCCGGCTTAACATTTTTTTAAATAAAATTTAATCAACTCGAGTTAACCTGTCTAACCCATAATCTGAGTGAATTCCATATCAGGTTTAATAAATATGTTTCAAACTTCAATAGTAAATTATGGTGGGTCATGTATCACCCATAGGCCATTAATTGGGATTATTTCCATATTCATGCATCAATTCAAAAAATAGCATATAAACAAGGATATGATATCATCTAAAGTCATTTTCATCTTCAGCTGAAATAAAGGCAAAAAGATTTGTCCTCCGATCATTTCACGCCCCGAGTCGATTGCTGCAGCCGTGTGCTCCTGCTGAACGCGGAAGTAGTATATATGTACATTTACATGAACGTACAATGGCCACTGAAATGGTCTGTAATCAAATCTAACAAGGAAATAATGATGATGGCATTGATAATTCGGAGAGGTAATTATTTGAAACATATGCAGTTGATTTCTTGAGATAGTTGAGGCTCGGAATGATCCAGCTGTTTCCAAATTCTCTGGCTTACAGATCTTGCAATTTCAACCACTGTATTTGCAGCTTGTATGAGCACATATTTGAGTTGCTTGTGATTATTTTTTTTCAGTTTAACGTGGATATTCAGACTAACTTGCGCGTACCTCAACTAATCATACCTAATTAATCTTTTATTTGGTGGTGTTGGTGAAAAGATACAGATGTTGACATTCGTGAAGAAGTTTTTCATGGGGTCTCCTTTTCCCCTGCACTTAAAATCTTATGTTGAAAGGTGCAATGAATCTTATTCTCCGTTAATTTTTGTATTTTAAGAACTTTTTAAAAGATATTAAATTTAAAATTATTATTTTTAATATTTTCATATCGTTATACTAATATTAAAAAATAATTTTTAAAAATAAAAAAATATTATTTTAATATATTTTTAAATTAAAAAAATAACTAATACCACATTCTAAATCATTCCCTACCAAAAAGTCTTTGTAGGGTGCTATTGTTAATTACTAATTAATGGGAATTTAGGACTTTGAAGCCCTTCAAAAAGTAAGACATAAATTTTCCAAATCTACTCGTCATCTAAGTGGGCCATGTCCTCTTTATAGATTGTTCAAGCATCGAGTGTGGTTACGAAAGCAGCAAATTAACTTTTTAACCTAACGAAAGCTGAGCATCTTCAAAGTCAGTGCTAAATTCTCGAAGTAGATGAGTTTTGAACTGCCCGATGTGGTGGGATGAATAGAAAGTTCTTGGACCCTATGGCCCTATGCTCCCCTCTGCTCAACAGAAGCTTCCAATACAGAATCGGTATATATATATATATATATATATATATATATGCCCTTTAACTGCAGCTACATTCCACGCGGCGAGCACCAAGAAAATAAAGATCATATCATATAACTGAAAAGGCATGGACCAAAAAGAAAAAACACTATCGGTTAAATAAATAAATAAATGATTGTCGACAAAAAAAAATTGCCGAACACGTCTTTTTTTTTAATGTCCAATGAGTATTGGCCAAGTCGTAAAACCTTTGATTCAATTCGGGATTTTCCATAATTGATTGATGACTTTTAAAAAAATATTATTGGGTTGGGTTGTGGCTCACGTGCCCCTACAAAAGAAGTAAATTTTATAAAATAATTAAATGAAATAATTGAATGAAATATCTTGAGCATGGATCACCTCTCTGGTAAAAAATAAATAGAGATGATTTTAAAAGTAGAATGTTGATATTTATAGCAGTAGTGCTAATAATAACGATGATAAAGGGTGCAAACTAGTATAAAATCAAAAATACATGATGTAAAAAAAAATTTAACCGTTTTAAGAGTAATAATTCTACTCGAACCTTGTATATTTTATGGAGCTTTTGTGTAAATTTTAATTTTATTAATGTAATTTTTTAGTATTTTTATTTATCTAGTCTTATAGAGATGTAATAGTGAGAATAAACCATTATTGATTGCAGTTTTAAAAGTGTAATGTTTTAATTTTATTTTTTAAAATTTAAATGTCATATTTTGATCAACAATTGCAAGTAGAAGCATTGGTGAATTATTTTATAATGTATTTATTGTATTTGTTAAATATTTTAATTTTTAAAAATGTAATTAACACACTTTTAATTCATATAAAAATATTATCGCTTATATTAATTAAAATAACAAACGAATTTTTCCTTTAAGGTAAAATGAACCTGCAATATATTTCAACTTCCCTTCATGAATAAGAATTAGAGGCAAGATTAATCATCTTAAAATCCTATTAGGTTATTATCCTAACAAAGGAGTAAAGAAGTAGGAGAAAGAAGGAGTCGTGAGAATTGAGATAAGGGAAGAAGAATTTCTTATTCTTTTATTGCTTAGTTCTCACTAAATCTTTATTACAGCCTTTATACTATGCAGGATTCTGTTACTAAACTTGCTAACTGATTTTTTCTTCTACGAACTACTTTTCAACTAACTATTAACTATTTCTAACTAACTACTTAACTCTTGTAGCTTTATGAATCACGTGTTTAATCCTCCTTCTTAGTGCTACTGCTCCAATTTTTTTTTTAAACCACATGTGTTCTACATGTTACTTCTTATTTTTCATGTGCAGAATGTAACAATACGCCACTTTTCCAAATCATTCTTAACCTCAAGAACCTAAATGAAACTTTGGAAATTGCTTATTGATCTTCTCTAATCCCTCTTATGTTGCATTCTCAGGAAAAGAATTAGACCACCAAATCAACCCTACCACCACAACCTTTTTTTCTCATGAACTTCCTGTCTAAGATTGCCACAAGATAAATTTGTATCTTACCACCTTCATTCATTACTGGCAGTTTAGGAGAAACAACAGCTTCTTTCCAAATCTTTTTCTTTTAAGTTCAACATGAAAGACAGGATGTATTAAACTGCCTACTAGTAATATAAGCTACAATTCCAACTTTTTTAATGACTTGAAACTCTTCCTGATAGAAACACTTCCATGTCTATACGGCTTCAACTTCGAAGATACCTAATCCCTTTCTGTAAATTCATATTTAGGTCTATTCCTATTTGCCATGTGTTTCATCATGTTCCTTGTCCCTTCCAATTGGTTTTTCAACATCCGATCCATGTTAACTCTCCTCTGTATTAATTTATCCATAACAACAACTATAGTAGAATCAATATGAATCATATCTCTAGATGGTAGCACATATCCAAAGAGTGCTTGAAAAGGAGTCATCCTAATAGTAGAATGGAAACTACAGTTATATATCTATTGTGTGAGAGACAACCACATGCACCATTTTTAGAACTATATATGATCATGCACCTTAAGTATATCTCCAAGCATTGGTTCATTCATTATGTCTAGTTGTTAGTCTGTGGATGGTAAGATACACTCATCAACAATTTAACCCCAAGTTTCTTGAATAGCTCTGTCTAGAGAAAAACAAACTTATGAAAACCTTATCTTTATCAGTGACTATTATGATTGGCATTCTATGGAACTTGTAAAAATGGTCTAGGAATAACTGAGCAATATCCTGAGCTGAAAAGGATAAGACAATGTTAAGTGCCCATATTTCATAAATTTGTACAATCCCCATAATAGTGTCTTTTCCTTATGATTTTAGCAAACCTTCTATTAAATCCATCGTCATGTCTTTTCAAGTGCCTCTAGGAGTGGGCAAGGGTTGTAATCTTAGATAAGCCATTTTTTTTCCTTGGCTTATTGATAAATATCACATTGTTGGACCATCTTCTTGATAGTTAGCCAGTAAAAAAGAATCTTAAGCCTCTTATACGAGTTTTGTATTCTAGTATGGCTATCAATGTAAGAATCATATGTAACCTTTACTAATTGTTCCCTCATAGTTCCCTTATCTTCAATTACAATTCTTCATTTATATCTCATAATTCCCTCCACATATGTATAATATGGATACTTACTAGCATCTACCATCATACTAGTCACAATCTTTCGCATTGTGGTATCATCTATGTATAAGTCATAAATTTCTTCATACCAAGCAAGCATCACTTTGATTTCTGCACTAAAGTTGCCCACCTCCCTGTCATTATATTTTGGTTGATCAATTCCATAATTGTTTCTTCTAAAGAGAGCATTTGCAACCATGTTTTCCTTTTCTTTTCTATACAAATATGGTAATTTAGTCTTAGCAACTTATAAACTATCTTGTTCCAAATAATGCCTTTATTTTTCTATTGTCATTAGAATTGTCAAATACTCTTTTTTCATAAATGGACAGTCTCAAATGTCTTATTCCCAAAGCCTTACTAAGAAATGCAAGGGGTTTACCCTCATGATTGAGCACTGCTTTGAAGCTTATAGCACATGGATCTATCTCTAATGCAAATGTCTTAGTAAAATTAGGTAAAGCCAGAACTGGAGCCTCACATAAAATGTTCTTTAACAGATCAAAAGCTTCATGTTTTTCTTCATGCCACTTAAAATCATTTTTCTTTAACAAATCTATGAGTGGTTTGCTGATAATACCAAATCTTCTAATAAACTTTCTATAATAGTCTACTAATCCAAGGAACCCCTTAAGCTCCTTCAATGAAAATGATGGTCAGTTCTTCACTGCTTTAATATTTTTAGGATCAGTGGTTATCCCCCTTGCTGAGATTACATGCCCTAAATATTCCACTTGTTACTCACCAAACATATATTTGGATCTATTTGCATACAATTGATTAGCATTAAGAGTTTCTATAACATGTATTAAGTGATCTACATATAATTGTAAAGAAAAATTGTAAACCAATATATTATAAGAAAAACACTTAAATAAACTTCCTTAGAAAATGTTGTAAGATATCATTCATGAATGCTTAAAAAGTGTAGGTGTGTTTGTTAATACAAATGGCATTACCTTAAACTCATAATGTCCTTGACGATTTTGAAATGCAGTTTTCTCCACATCTTCTTTCATGCGAACTTAATGGTAACCAAACCTTAAGTCTAGTTTAGAAAAGAATCTAGAAGCTTGCAGCTCGTTCATTAAGTTGTCAATCAAAGGAATTGGAAACTTGTTCTTTATGGTTACTTTATTAAGTTGCCTAAAGTCCACATAAAAGTACTATGCATTGTCTTTTTTTCTTTACCAACAATATAGGTAAAGCAAAAGGACTCACACACTATTGGATTATTCCTCTTCCTAACATTTTCTTTACTAGCCTTTCAATTTATTATTTGTGAACAAAGAAACTTTTATGTAGCCTGAAATTAATTGGTTGTGCTCCTAACTTCAAAAGAATCATGTGATCAAATTTCCTAGCCGGTGGAAGACCTTCAGGTTCCTCAAACACGTATAAATAATCTTCTAGTAGATTTTCAATTTCAATAATGATTTTTGAGGTTTTTATCTCCTTCACTACCTCTACTAAGAAAAATTGGCCAACAAACCCCATCACTGTCTCTTTTAAACTTTTGAGAACCTTCTTTGCAACCATGATTTATATGTTAGGCCCCTATATACAATGCCCCTTAATTTTATCATCATCTTATCCTTCTTAAATAAGATATTTATTTTGATGAAGTCAAATAAGATGGGAGAATAAGCCCTTAATCAATCCACTCCCAAAACAACATCATATTTTCCTAACTTTAATATTCTCAAATCTGCCTAGAATTCATAATCTTGCACAAACCATTTTAAACCATGTGTATGGGAATCACATAGCATGATATTTTCATTTGTTATCATTATTGCTAATATTATAGTCTTAATAATGATAGCTTTAACATTTCTGATAGCCTGCTCATCGATGAAGTTATGAGTGCTTCCACTATCAATCAAAATAACCAATTCCCTTCATTAATAGCTACCTCTAATTCTAATAGTATTATAGGCATAGATATCAGCTAAGGCATTTAATGATAGTCCAAACTCCTCGACTTTTCTATTCTCTATAGTATCTTCAATAACATTCTTCACCTCATCATATAATGACCCTTCTTTTACATTCTTATTACCCTCAATCATATTTAATCCCTTAACCAGATATTGATGACTAGGCATGAATTTGTCACCACATTTATAAAACAATCCTAGTCTAAACCTTTATTCATATAATGTTTCAGGAGAATTTTTTTTTTATATCTTTGTTAACTTTCATTTTTGAATTGATTAAAAATCTTAGTTAGAATATTACCTATTGTTTTTTTAGTATAAGGTAAAGGACTATTTCTTTGCATTATTTTTTTTTCTTGTCATGGCATTGTTAGACTCATCTTGCCATTTCGCATGTTCAAAAACTAGCATTAATGAAATTGATTTAATGTCTTCTTTTAATTCACTAAAAAATTAGAAATGTAATAAGATACAGAAAAAAAAGGATTTGATGCACTCATCAAAGATTTCAACTATTCAAACCTTTCTATATACTCATTCACACCACCTTCATACACTAATTTATTAAATTCTTCAACTATGTCCTATCTGCTACCAAACCTTTTACACACAGATATAGTAAACTCATCCCAACTCACTATGCAATTCCTTCCACATATATAGCCTTCAAACCATACTTGTGTTATTTCTTCCAAATAAAGAGAGGTAAGAGGCCACTTAAACTTATTGTTGTACAAGAACAATGTTGAGTTTTAAGAATTTCTTATACCTCGTTAACCAACTTCTAGGATTATCTTCCTAAAAAGTTGGTAGGTCAATCCTTGGAACGGGTGGATTGTACCCACTCTTGTAATGATCCTGGTTACTCGTATGTTCTCCATGAACATTGTTTCTAAAATCTAATACTGTTTCCTCCTAGTTATTATGAGTATGAACTTTTTATCCTACTGGTGGAGTATTCAAAAGTCCCCTAAAATTAGTTCTTACATCACTTTCTAGCCTTTGAGTAACTAGGAAGGATTGGAATTGGTTAGTGAACACTTTAATCTACGATATAATATAATCATTCCTCTTGTTTTGTTAAACCCATTATTCTTGCCATTTGTTTTATTGATCCGCCATAGATTCTCAGGATTCTTGATGAATACCTTGCATTTTTTCATCAAGTTTCCTACAATGTTCCTCTACAGCCTTTATTTTGTTGTTTTCCACCATTTTTTTTGGATTGAGTGAATTAATTCACTCTTGTAAAGGTTTTGATACCAATTGTTAGGTCATTAGCCTAACAAAGAAGTAAAGGAATAGGAAAAGGAAGAATAATAGTGATAACATAGATAAAGGAAGAAGAATTACTTATTCTTTTATTGTTTGGTCCATACAAAATCCCTATTACAGCCTTTATACAATACAGAATTCTGTTGCTAGACTTTCTAACTTATTTTCCCTCCTACTAACTACTTTTTAACTAACTATTAACTACCTCTATCTATATACTTAACTCATGCAGCTTTATGAATCACGTGTATAATCCTTCTTCTTTTTGTTACTGTTCCACTTCATTTTATCCACATGTGTTTTGCATGTTACTTCTTATTTTTCAAATGCAGAATGTAACAAATCCCTAAAAGTGTGGCAGTACTTCATACTCCATTCAGCTTAATAGCGACGAAGTATTCTGTTGTTAAACTAGTTATTAGTGGTTGATTTTAAATTTGTCGTTGCGCTACCATATAACCTTTAGCTATAAAGGTATCCGCAGCTAGCATATGAATTTATGAGTGTTTGAATTTTTCGTTATAACTTGTTTTTCAACGTATTTTTTAAATTACTTTATTTAAATTAATAAGTATTTTTGAATGGTTTTGATGTGATGATATCAAAAAAAAATAAAAACAAAAAATATCATTTTAATATATTTTTAATTAAAAAATATTTTTAAAAAACAACATATATATATATATATATATATATATATATATATATATATATATATATATATATATATTACCATAACAAACCTCAGCAACCTTTAAGGCTTTTCTACCTGTTTTTAGTGGCAGATAATTATGCCACTTTTTACCCTTTTTCTTGTAGTGCAAATTTAAGCCATGGTCATTTTAGTTTGATTTTTTTAAGACTTAATATTAGTAAGGCTATTCTACACGTGACTTTTATATATTGGGACCAAGTTTTTCTTCGATTACAGTCATTCATATTTTACCTAAGAATAATTTTCTTATAACTTCTCCTAAAATACAAACCCTAAATGATAATATTGAAGATCTATCATCACAAATACTAATTACCAACTAAACCTCCAAGAGTCGTTTTTTTTAATAATTTAAATTTAAATAACATAATTAAACATGAGATAAAATTAATATTAATACTTATATGTTCAGTGTCAATATATACAGGTAAGGATCATTTTAAGAAATCGACAATATGCTAGGAACGCCTTAATATCTCTCTTTCAATATATAATATTGTGCTCTCTTGACCCGGAAAGACGCATGAGTCTCTCGACCTAGAAAAAAACCAGCACCGTGGCCATGGCCACCAATAAAAGAAAGCAGCTTCTCGAGAATGATGTAAGCATAACAGGAAAATTAAATGAATAGACCTTAGGGAAAGTGGGTCCAAATCTAATCAACCTAGTTTCAAACCGCGTTGCCAAACAGTACTATATGTTATGTTAATTGATAGTATCTCCATTTGTAATCTCCTTTAATTAACTTGATTTTTTGCCCCCCACAAAACATTCTGCCATTCAAAACTTGTACATTTGCCGCTCTGTGATTGGTTAATTCATGAAAATCAACGATCTCTTAGGTTTCAAACCTGAAGAAAGATTGTGAACATGCACAGAAACACATCTGTCACCTATGCAACTACTTGGAAGCTCCCTTCCTTTCCTACCGAGTCTCCACGTTTCGATCAACTTAGATACCATGCCCAAGAATATCTATATATACTGGCGTAATATAACCTCACTTACCAAAAATATTGGTCTTCACTTAATTTAGTGGGAATTATAGATGGAAGAGAGAAACACTGGTGGTGTGAGTTCTAGCTATAGAGGGGTAAGAAAGAGAAAATGGGGGAAATGGGTGTCAGAGATACGTGAGCCTGGGAAAAAAAATAGAATTTGGTTAGGGAGTTTTGAGACGCCAGAAATGGCAGCAGCAGCCTATGATGTTGCTGCTTTACATTTTAGGGGACATGATGCAAGAGTTAACTTTCCTGACTTGGTTCATGATCTACCAAAGCCAACAAGCTCTAGCTCTGAAGATATACGCATGGCAGCCCATGAGGCAGCTATGAGCCTGAGGCCATTCACAGCCGAGTCCTCCCATGGTGGCAGCTCTACCTCCAACGTTGGTCCCATCACCGTCAGGCTCTCTGCAAGCCAAATTCAGGCCATCAATGAGTCACCCCTGGATTCACCAAAGATGTGGATGCATATGTCAGAGATAGCAATACTGGAGGAGTCCATGGTGTTCTCCAATAACATCGAGGAGGATGAGTGGGATAACAAGCAAACATATTCTCTTTGGGATCCTTAGGTAACGAGTGCTCATCATGATTATGCTACTACGAATACATATTGGACGTAGTACTAATATAATCAGTACACATAATTGCTTTAAACTGTCAAGAACTCATAAATTGGAAAATAGGAGAAGGGATTTGTTGGAAATTAGTGTTTGTGAGAGAATATATTACACTGATTTCTCTGTTTAATGGAACAGTAGTGAAAGAACATGGGTGATACAGGGTGGTGGACATATTTTTTTTTATTTTTTTGGACATTTTTATACTTTAACGAAGTGGTCGGTTTTGGAGGGGCCCGTTTCGTTTTTTTAACTTGATTTTTGTCAGCAAGTTAAGAAGACTTCTCCTTAGTGGAAGAAATACTTGTGGAGTGAGAGATGGCCACAAATGTCTCACTCATTGACTGCTTTCTATCAGCTTTCTGTGATTCTATGTTGTACAATCATGATTCTATTGCAACATAATAGTATTTGCTTGATATTTTAATTAAATTATATGTTATTTTATATTTTCCCATGTATAGTTTTGCACTAAATATCATATTTATGTTGTCGTAAATTCGATTTATGGGATTTCTATAAGCATTCCTGATTAGTTTTATAATAAGGTTTGGAATATATAAAATCAGAGTGCAAGCTTATAAGTGAGAATTCAACCCTTTTTGCTACCACACTCTCTTATGACTTCGCAAGAATAAGAATTATTATATATAGAAGCATAAAATACTCAACCACGACACAATTTTACAGACTCAAGAGCTTTAACAATGGACGCAGTTATTTGTTTAAAACCCAACCTCTAACTCAATTTATATATAACCAAATTTTTTTAAAAATCACATAGGGCATTAGTTTTTTTTCTTTTTAAGTTAGTGATTGTTTGGAAACGCGGTTAAAACCGTGTTTTTTAAAATTTTTGATTTTTTTTTAAAATTAATTTTTTATGTTTTAGGATCATTTTGATATATTGATGGCAAAAGTGATTTAAAAAAATATTATTTTAATGTATTTCTGAATGAAAAACACTTTAAAAAATAACCGCTATCGCACTCTCAAATACCTTTAAATAAGACAAAACTCGTATATTTATAGAAACTATAACCCACTAATAATAATTTCAACATTAACTATATAGTAAACCAATTTTAACAAAGGTTAATAACAAGTTTTATATGTAAGAAATAAATTCCTACTAGAAAATTAAATCCTCAAAACATATATAGGATTGAAGGTTAACATCCACACGTGATTTAATTTCTACGTACAAGCTTTGTTTATAGAGAAAAGTATAAGCAGCAACTTAACATAAATAGAGATATCCGGGAAATTAAAAGGAACAGCAAAATGGCATCAAACAATAAGCAAAAGTCAATTGGGTAATTTGCTGCGATATTCAGTAACCCATGAATATTACTTATTAGAGCCTGTTTGGCTCTGCGGTTGAACCTGTGTTTGACCAAATTTTAAATTATTTTTTTTTTGTTAAAATTGAGTGCGGTTTGTACTTTTTGGATCGTTTTGATGTGCTGATGTCAAAAATGATTTTAAAAAAATAAAAAAACATCATTAACATGTATTTCAGCACAAAAAACTATTTAAAAGCAACACTATCAAACACTCTTATCAAATTAAAAGAAAGCTCCACAACTTTTCGTTTTCAACTCATTAGCTCAGTCTTGAGAATAACAGTACTGGTGCGATTTAGGACTTGGTGAGAGATATTTCCATTGTGTGGCCCAAATGCTATGCATTTCACATGTGTTGTCCAAAGAAGGAGAAATTAATATAAAGGGTCTCTTAATTATTTTGAAATGAAAAAAAAATTATTTTAAAAAACATAAAAAAGTTAGGATGAAAACATTATCCAAATAAATTATCATTTGAAACCTTTTTTTTTCATTCATATCTTTTTTTTATTAATTTTTTTTGTTTTTCATTTAACAATTGTAATTCAATTTTGTAAATTTACTATCTATAAATCATGAAATGGTGTTTAAAATTATGTAAACGCTAGGCAATGGAAGATGAGAAAATTATTATAAAAAAACAATGAAAATTCAACATATAAAAAAGACACAATCTACTATAAGTTGTAATAGTTATTCATAGTGTTTTTTTTTTTTCTCTTTAATTTTTTTCGCTTTAACTTTTATTATTCTAAATTTAATCCTTTAACATTAAGTGAATTTTAGTTTGGGTTGATATTTTATTTCAGTTAATTTTATATAAGGTTCTAGTGATATTAAAAATAAATTTTAATATTAAATTAATATTTAATTTACCAAAATAAAATTTAAAAATAATATTTTTATATCCGATCATGGATTAAACTTAAAATTAAGTCTATATCTTGATTTTTTTAATTAAACTAAAAATTACTATAATAACCTCTTTCTTTTTTCTATACCGGATAAGTTTAGCCAATTACGCCTATATCTTGATTATTATTTTTAAGAGAAAATTTGATGCTAGTATGGCCCACCGTAGATATTCTACACAACTCCACCAAAAACTATAATTTAAGTTAAGTATAAGTTTCCTCTAAAGAATAAAATAAATAAATTTTCGAGATTATCTGTACACATTTTTCATGAAATTGGTTTTTCAAAAACCAATAAAAATACTTTAAAAGAATTCAAGACTATCTACGAATATAGTTTTTAAAACTTTCTTTAAGTAAATAATTTGTATATTTAGCTGATATAATAAAATATTCAGTATATGAAATTCAGCACTTTACATTTTAAAGTGTTTGATTAGCAAATAAAATTATTTTAAATAAGAAAATCACACCATATCAACTCAAAAACAAAATCATCTATTTATTTTCTTCCTTTTTCTTTTCTTTGTTTCTTTTTTTTCTTTTTGAAGATTGAAATCCTAAGTAATATTACACTTTTACTTAATCCTATATAATATCATTATTAGATTTAATGGTTTTATTGACGGGAATTTTTGTCAGTATTTACACTCATAATATGTCGATACGTATATTACCGACAAGCTCATGGATGAAAACAGTCTGTCGATAATAAATATACCGATGGATTTACTGAGGAACAAAACGTACCAAGAAAAAATTTATCCGCTTCATTTCGTAGGTATCTCCATCGGTAGATTTAATATATCACGAATAGAAAAATCGTATATAATATCATCGATGTTTGTATTTGTATTTGTTCATCGGTATATCCATTGGTAAATAAAACATATCACTAACAAATACTATCTATAATTTCGTCGGTGAGTTAACAGTAGCAGTAGTATTTGCAGTAATTCTTTTTCAACTCTCTCTGGAATATACCAACGGAGTTGTTCCATCGGTAATATTTTAAAAATATTTTTAAAAAATATATATTGAACATAAGTAGAAAAATAATTAAGAAAATTAAAATAATATAAAAATCAAATATTTATTACATATTTAAACATTTGTTTGTTCAAATACAATAAATTTAAAATAGATGTGGCACTGGAGGAGGAGGAGGAGGAGGTCAATCGTCGCTGGGACGATGGAGCCAATTAGGGGCTCACATGTATCACTCATATGTGATCTCATCTTCATCATCAATCGGTAGAGTTCTTCATAATCAACAGTGAGTTATTTACATTTTACATTAAGATGGGTCGTCCGAGCCTGTATTCGTTGGTTTAACATCGCTACAAACTCTAGAGTTTGAGTGCTTGAAATTAATTGCGAGCATCCAACAGTTAAAGCACTACGGGCTGTCCATAAGTTCTCGGTTGTAGTGTTAGAGAATCCGTACACCTGATTTTTATTGGGTCCATCAGACGATCTTGTCTCTAACTATAAATTCAGATTAAGATCCGGATGAATTAAAGAATTGTACTCATATCTCTTCTTTAACCGGCTTTTTTATGTATCCTAAAAAGAAAAAATAATTCATCAAATTTAAAAAAAATAATAACTTAATAAAAAATAATTGAAAACTAACATACCACAAGAATATTGTGCTTCACTATCTCCAGGTTATTGCATTTTTTTTTTTACGGTCATTTTGCATCAATGAATTCTAATAGAAAACCTCAACTGTGAAATCAAAGTTATTCGAGGATAAAATTAATATAAAATTAATTTTCAGAAAAGTTGATATCAGCCCAATAATTAAAAATGTTTTTTAGGTTTTCCCGAATATAAAATTCATTGGTTCAAGTCTATTCTTCGTTGTATGAGCACCGATCAGTAGGAGGCAGTTGCTTTACTCGGTTTATTTATTTATTTATTTTCATGAGCTGCTGAAGGGGAAATATATAACAGAGCCCATATAGGATAATGGTCCAACGATATTCGGACAGAAACTGGCTTGGCATAAAGCCATTTAGGATGGGCTGGGTATCCAACGGCCCATATTTATTTTCATCAAACAATTTTTTCTATATTTCATATTTAATATTCAAGATTATATTTAGCATAGCTACTGTTTTTTTAATTTAATTTTATTCTTGAAAAAAATTTATTGAATTTTACTAAATTTATTTGTATTTACTACAGGCTTAAAAGTTTTTAAAGTTTTCTTTCCTTTCTTTCAACATTTTTTATTGTTAAAACTTGATTTCAAGATTTTGCATAATGAAGGGTATTTGACAGCATATGGACAAGTATAATTCATTATTATTATTTTAATTGGGAAGCCATAAATCCCATTAAAAAAAAATCTAATTCTCCCACCAAGACTCAGATTATTATTCAATACAATAGTATAATAATGAAATTTCCTCTTAGCCATTAAACCTTCTAACTATATGTTAAGAGTAAGGTAGTCTTTTTATTATGATATAATTGTCTTTTATAAATTATATGGGGTTAGAGTGGCCATTTCTCTTTTTTTTCCACAATAAAATTACTAATTTAGCTCTAAAATAAAAAAAAATATATAATGCCTATTATTAAGAGGTGTTTTGTTCTTTTAAAAAAAAATTCAGAATAGTATAATTACTTTGATACCTTTAAAGACAATCAACATAATTCTCTCATAAGGGCTATTTTCGTCAAGTGACATTGTTTTTATTATAAATTTAGAAGCTACTAAAAGGAATTGATGTAATTTACATTGATTAAATATAATAAAAAAAAATTGTTAACATGTGGTTGGGCTTCACGTTGTCGGACGGCATGTGTAGGGTTATTTGCCCACCAAATACCACCTTTTAGGGCAACATTTGAAAGGTCTCAATGCCCCAAATATTAATGATTGTTTTTTTTCTTTCTTTTTCACTCTCCCTACCTTGAATTCTGTGCTAGCCCTTTCAAAAAATTAAATCAACCCCTACAATTTATTTCTCATTCACATATGATATCTATCCTTTTGATTACTATTTTTTTCATTTTGAATAAGACATGAAATTACAATTATTTTTCAATTTCACCCCCCTTTATTTTTTTTAATCTTTCTTATTTCGTCCTTATTCTTTTGATTACTTTTTATTTTAAATTTTTTATAAGCTATAAAATTATATTTGTTTTTCAATTTCATCCCTTTTTATTTTTCTTTCAAATTTGGTCATCATTCTTTTTATTGCTATTTATTTTATTTGGGATTATTTTTTTAAGTTTTTGTTTTACAATTTCATCCTCCATGAGTTTTTTTTTTTCTATCAAGTTTGATATTTATTTTTTATTGTTATCTTTATTCCTTTAGGAAGTTTTTAAATTAATATTTTTACCACAATTTCATCATTCAAAATGAAATTGTTTGGGAAATAAGTTTCTTGATTAAACTCGATTCAAGAATTTCACAGATTGCGAGTTTTAGAGAATACATTAGGTTTAAGAGGTTTGCTCGGATTGACTTGGTTTTATTTTTTCTTTTTTAAAGCTAATATTTTTTTGGCTTTTTTTTAGAGTTTTTCTTTATTATTCTCTTATGGTTTGTCATCTTTGGGATTAGTCTCGGGTTTATTACTAGAGTTATCAGTTTAAAAAGTTAACGCCAGTTGACTTTTGATTTTTTTATCCTTTTTTTTAAATGATTTATTTCAATCTCATCCTTTAACATTTAATTTATTTGAAATTGATCTTCCTATCTTCTTTTTTTCCTTTCTTTTATATGGGTTTATCACAATCTTATGCCCATAATCGCGGGGTTTACAGGTTAACTCAAATTGTTTTTTTATTGTTGTGGGGTTAGTCTCAGATTCATTACTAGAGTCATCGATTTCAAAGGTTAATGCAAATTAACTTTTTTTCTTTCTTTATTTCAATTTCACCATTCAACATTTAACTTATTTGAAATTGGTCTTCTTACTTATTGTTTTTATTTCCTTTCCTTTTTATTAGGTTATCCTTATAAGTTTTTAGGGTTTTTTTTTTACAATTTTATCCTCCATGATTATTATTTTTATCAAATTTGATCATTATTTTTTTTATTACTATCTTTTTTTCTTTGGCAAGTTTTTTAAATTCATATTTTTTTTTTATTATTTCATCATTCAAAATTAAATTGGTTGAAAATTAAGTGTCTTGATTGAACTCAATTAAAGGAATTCATGATTTCCAAGATCGAGGGGTTTGCGGGTTGACTCATATTTTTTTTCATTTCTTTTTTAAATTAATTTATTTTTATCATTTTTATCTTTCAACATTAAGTTGTTCGATAATTGAGCTTCATGATTTTATTCAATTTGCTTTCAAATGCGGTCACCTTGGTATCACGATCGAGTCAAAGATTTTGTATTTTGACCAAGGTGAGTTCGGATCGAGTTTTTCTGACCTTTTTTGAAATTATATTGTTTTTTAATTTTTTTTTCCTTCAACGTTTTATTTACTAGGGATTGAACTTGACCTTTTTCCTTCTTCTTTTTTGTACATTTATAATGTCCTCATTTGATTTATTAAGGAAATGGTCTTCAAATTTTTTTTTTCTATGAGATTATCCTAATTTTATATAAATAGTTGTGAAGTTTGTGAGTTAACCTAGTTAGGTTTTATTTTTAATTTTTTTTTATAGTTTCACCTTTCAATATTTAGTTGTTTTATAATCCAAGTTGATTGGTTTATTTTACTTTTTTTGTTATTTATTTATTTATTTATTTTTATTTCATTTTTAATTATATTATATAAATTGCCAATTGAATCAAAAATTTGATCTCAATTTTTGTTTTAGCATTTTTTTTACATTGAATATTGTTTTTACCCCGCTGCGGGCCACAAATCTAGTGGACCGCTAATCAGCCAAAATCCAGTCATATTCATTAATGGCTAGAAAAATGAAATTAATGGTTTGGGATCCGATCCGACGCGGAAAGCGTACCCGAGTACGGTATGGTAATGTGAAGATGAGGGTGGCGGTGCATTAAAATTGAGGAAGTAGTGTTTATAAACACGTGGAGCAAAGAGGGATGATGAGTACAGCTTCGATCCAGCTGTTTCAACACTTGCTTGACTTGATACCTTGGTAGTCGTATTAGACACGCCTGCGCTTAGGACGGTTTAACTCTTTTAGGTTTTGTTAGATTACCCGTTAAATCATGCCACCTACAATTTAACACGTCACGTCCAACAGAAAATTATCCCATACAATATGTGAAGATAAAAACTTTCCCTGTACTTTTGTCCTTGTTTATGGAGATTTCCTCCCTTCAAGCAGTTCTCGACTATTGTTGACTAAGGATGTATTTGAGATTTAATAATATTGATGATTTAAAATATTTTTTATTTAAAAGTATATTAAAATAATTTAATTAAATAAAAATAAGATTCGAGATAATAAAGTTATTGGCGCTAGTCAGGGCTATGTTCTAATTCATGAGATGGATGAATTAACTCAGTTAATTAGAATCAATTTAAAATATTATTGTTTTGATATTTAAAAAAAACTTTAAATTTCAATGTTGTTTTTCAAATTAACTTTTTAAAAATTAAACTAAATTTTAATTAGATTGACCGAATGAAGAGTGTATATATCAAGTCAATTAAAACACATTTAATTAATTGTCACCGGGTTTACTTCGAAACATGAATTATTATAAAGATCGGATTGACTGACGAGTTACCATGTTTTACCACCAAACTTAACTAAATGTAATAATGTTGGTGAAAAGTTACCACCGGATGAGCATGAGCAACTGACTCATGTGATCGTTAAGATGACACAATATATCTATATTAAAAAAAACAAAAATTAAAAAAAAATCAACTACTTCTGTTAATATGCATTTTTTATCAATCATATATTGACTAGCAACAGCCAAACCACGTCGATTATTACACATGATGTTTTTCCTAGTGTCACGTTTTGTATATTTTTTTCCATACCTTAACTATGGTTTCTCTGGTAAAATTATTTTTTTTAAATTCAAGGAAATCTTGATTGTTTTAGGCTCTTATAAGAGATGCACGTTCTGATTCGAACTCAAAACTTACAATGCAGATCTCAAATCCTTTACCATCACGCTATGATTTTTAGAAACATAAATTATTCAATTGGTAATACTATCATTAGCTTTCTTTTTTTTATTACATGCTTTGACCCCTTAGATCTCCTGTACTGTTTTGACTACGTTCGAAACAAGTAGAAAGGGTCTCTCGTGGGGCGAGAAATTAATGCCTTTCTTAGATACTGATCCACTCAAACCTGGCTGTAAACCGTATTATAAATTGACGGTTAATTTTGAAAATATTTTTTATTTAAAAATATATTAAAATAATATTTTTTACTTTTAAAAATATATTTTTAATATCATTTAAAATTATTAAAAAAACTTAATTTCAAAAAAATAATTAAATATTTATTCTTTCACTGCAAAAACAAATATACTCTCAGTATTAAGACTAGCGTCTCCTAGTTAATTTACTTTAAAATATTTATTCGCCTAAACTTGTTTAAATTTTATGTAGGGTATGGCATTAAAATCATACAAGAAAGAGATTTTATATTTGTTGACGTATAAGCTTGTCAAAATTAATATACATCTTATCGTTGAATAAGGAAACGATATGGAAAGACCCGTGGTTTCTTGGATTGCCTACTTTACTTCAATTATTTATATGATCTTTGGTATACATTCTTGTCAAATTAAACACTTGATTGACGTATGTAAACTCAATTATACTTTAATCAAAAGTTGAGAGATAAGGGAGAGAGAGTCATAAAAAAAAAATCAATCTTGATATTGTTAATTCTTCTTAAATTAATAAATAGTTAAATGACGGTGGTTTGTACTTTAATTATGTAAAAAAAAATAGATTAGAATTCAAAGTTTTTATTTTAATTTGATATTTAAAATTCTTCCACTAATTATAATAGAATTATAATATGTGTGTTTTAATTAAAAAGATGTTGAATTTTGAGTGCTAGAGGCAATGAACTCGAAACTTGACTTTTTGATCCCTCGAGGTAATTGAAAATAGTTTTGGTAGACTTGGCCTGCCAAGCTTGGACACACATGAACTTCATTCCCATTCACTTTTCTTTCCTTTTATTTATTTAATTGTTTTGCTTTTTGATATTTTAAAACTAAATTCTCTTTAAATAAAATAATTCAAAAAATGTTTTAATAATTATTTGATCATGCCATACTTTTTTTAAAAAAAAACTATTAGAGCTTGTCTTGTAATATTAGTAATTACTTTATAAATTATTAATTATGAACCTAATGTACAAAATATTTTAAAAAATAATTATGCATGAATATTTAATGAGAATAAAATATTTATTTTTTATATTTTATATTTTCTCTTAAAGTCAAATAAAAATTATCATGTCAAGTTTTTTTTTAACTAAAACTTATATATTTATTTTTTTAATTTTTATATATTTTTTATTTTATCTTAAAGTCAAGTAGGATTATCATGTCAAATTTTTGTGAGTATAAATATATATTTGTATCCAATTTAGACTAAAAAACAAACTTCAATTAAAATGTGAAAAATATTATTGTTCATGCAGTAGTGCTAATGGGTGATTCAGAGTAGTCATATATGGGTCTGTCATAATTAGATAAAAATATGTCTCTGATAAATTACATAAATGACTTAACAGATGCATTTATGAACCAATATGACAGGTTTAAACTTAAAAGAAATTAAATCTAGTCACGCCAAACTAGAATGATGGTTCATAAGGATTTTTTTGAGGTTGTGTTCTTTAAAGTAGCTATAAAATCGCTACTTAACCGTCAGATCTTTAGATTTCAAAAATCTCTCTTCAAGGCTCCGATTTTGATAATTTTATGATTTTTTTTACGAACCGATTAACCACTTTAACAATTTAATAATTCAATTAGTCTTTAATTTAAATAAATATCACAGTTGTGAACTATAATATTAATTGAAATTTTATCATGATTCATATTAATAACATTTAAAAACATACTATTTCACCCAAACTTTTTTCTTTCATCATATTACATCTTTTATTTGTATTTTACTTTCGAAATGCCAAATATATCCCAAAACTAGGTGGCACTGTGCTAGAATATTCGTTCACTTTAGTGCTTGTGGATTTAACATGGAAAGACAATGGACGATATGCAATGCTTCCAGCATAGCTACGTAACAACACTATCTGATTAATTATCCATATTTAAGAAAACAAAATATCAATACCTAGATAATAGGAGGTCCACGTACTCACCATTGAACGAATAATCACAGTCAATAAATATTAATCTATTTCTTTCTTACAATCTTTTTTTCATATATATAAAAAAACACAAATAATACCAAAAAAAAAAATTTGCCCCCTTAATTTTTTTTTTAATTCTCATATTATTTTAAAAATTTTAATTTGGAGTTTTTAATTTTTTTTAAATGCATAATAATTAAAAACATGATTAGTAAGGTTATGCATGTTTGCACAACCATTAACTTTGTGACATGCACAACCATTAATTATCTAGTAGGTAGTTCAATGATAAGAGTTTGAGACTATGAAGTTTGCTCCCATGTGGTCTCAAGTTCGAGCCCTGTGGTTATTAATATGATAGTGGGACTAAAAGGTTTGCTCCCCCTGTGGTTTCAAGTTCGAGCCCTGTGATTGCTAATATGATGACCACTGGAGGTTTATATGGTCGTTAACTTAAGGGCCCGTAGAATTAATTGAGGTGTGCGCAAACTGACCCAAACAACCAGATTAATAAAAAATAATAATAATAATAAATTTGTGAGCATGTTCTAGGTTGTAACTTTTTAGATTTAAAAGGTTGTGCCTGTCAAACTTTATGGATATAGATATGCCACATGAGCGTCTACTGTGTTATTTTTAAAAATAAATTCATATTTTGTCATTTTTTTCCATGGTAATATTTGTTTTATATATATATAAAAAAAAACTCTTTAAATTTGTCTCTTCTTAGATATTTTCCTTCTATATTTTATAAAACTTATCCATCAATCCATAACGTATACTATTTTAATTTGTGATTTTAGTAATTTCTTAACTAATAAATACTTCGTTTAATACAAAAACTCACATGATATTATTTCCTGTAATAGAATTTAATGATTTTCTTATCTGCCTCCTACTCCATCCTTGATACCAATAACCTGTCTTATTACAGATCATATATTTAAGAATGTTGTTGTTGTATTAATTTTATGAATCTGCAGATAGTTGTTTTAGGCTGACCATGACAATATATTTGAATAATAATAATATAAAAAGAAGCGATGCATTAACACGTGTCATTCATTCAAACCCAAGAAAAATGAGCACATGCAACTCATTGCCAGCATCTCCCGCACTTAAATGTAACTACGAGGAAGCTCCCTTCAGCTCCCATGGCAATCACTCCCATGATATGTCACGTCTATTTATAGATTAGTGCGCACTCTCAGTTGCCAACGCCCACAGTTCTACGATCATCGCTACTCCACTAGTACAGTACTGCCATAATACCATTCATCAGTAGACACAGCCTGATTTTCTCCTGCTTAATTGCTACAATGGAAGGAAGAATCAGGGACGGCCATCTTGGGATTAGTCCGCCGCGATATAGAGGTGTACGACAACGGAAATGGGGGAAATGGGTGTCCGAAATCCGGGAGCCTGGCAAGAAGACAAGAATTTGGCTCGGGAGTTATGAGATGCCTGAAATGGCGGCGGCCGCATACGACGTTGCAGCATTGCACCTTAGAGGACGTGGGGCGCAACTAAATTTTCCTGAGATGGTGGATATTTTGCCCCAGCCAGCGAGCTCTAGCGCAGAGGATGTGCAAATGGCGGCACAAGAGGCGGCTTTGCTGTTTCGCAGACCAATGAAATGCTCGGAGGCTGTAAGCGGCGATTCCAGTGTTGGTGGTGGTTTAGGTCCTGTTAGGGTTGGGTTGTCACCGAGCCAAATTCAAGCTATAAACGAGGCACCATTGGACTCACCAAAAATGTGGATGGAGTTAGCTGGGGCTCTTCTGCTGGAAGAGCCTATGATCATGAGTGATGACATTGATGTTGCGTATAGAGATGAGAGGGGAGAAATGCAGCATGATTCCATTTGGGATTATTAATCATATACAATTATTTATTTCGTGTTTTATTACTATATTATATATTATTTATAATGATAAATATTTGACTATACTAATGTAATGATGGGATTGATCAATTTAAAAACTAGCTAATCTCTCCGATATTACATTAGAGTCAACAAGATTTAATTAAGCTTTCTCCATCCATTGATCTTTTTCTTTTTTATTTTCGGGAGAGAGAGTTTTGCTCACCTGGAGAAGTGGAGGATTGGCTCTTTTGACAACTTCGGTCTTCGGGCTCTATAAATGCATTGAAAGAGCATAAATTTTTCAAGACGTCGTTTAGCGTGTAAAACACTTGAAGAGAGCCTGAAAAGTGTATTATTTCCTTTTAATTTGCACAAATTGCCTTCTTGTTTCGATGCGAAGGACAAGACTTCTGCCTTCAATGAATCTAGCTTCTTTCGTTCATGCTTCATGATATCCAATCGTCATCTTCTCTTAATTATTTTTAACCATTGATTAAATGCAACAACTGAAAAAAGATATATAAGAAGAAGAAAAAAAAAAAGGAAGGGACAGAACCTTGGCCGGATTCCATCTGGCCATAACATCGACCAGAATAATAACTCGGTGAAACATTTGATCTCAATAAATCGGTGAACAGATTATCCGAATGGAGATAAAAATAGAATTGAAATTTTAGATTTTTAAATTGTACCCTTTTTCTTTTGTGTTGATTGTCTTATTAAAGATATCTTTTGAAGTTATTTATTGTAATTAAAAGGTTGAGAAGAGTATGTGGTTGTGTTTTTTTGTTGAAAAAAAATTGCATTTTGGACGAAGACTTACCCAGAATTGTCAGAAACCCACGAATTATAATGGTAGAATTGTCAGAAACCTACTAGGTTGCTATAAACCATCTGACACTCGTAAAAACTTGAAATTAAAAAAATTATTTATTCTGTGGTTTTAGATTTAAATTTTGTGGTGTTAATATAATTATTATTAAAAATTTATATTATTGTTAATTTTAGAATTCATGAAATTAATCGAGATATTTATAAATTGATCCGAACACCCATTGATCCGAACACCCACATTAATGAATAATAAAAGAAAAAAAACAGAGGCTAGACAACATCTCAGCCATCCTTGCAAGACGCGTCGCCCCTCCCTCAATGCAATTGTGCTTGGGCTACACTAGTTAAAATATTACAACGTACTAGAAGTATTTTAATAGATAAAATGTGCATAATATAATAACCTAAAAAACATCTCTCCAATATTCCAAACATATTATTTACATACAAAAAAAAAAATGTTATCTTGCCAACCATAAGTAAATAAAATATAAAAATAGTTATTTTATTTTATTCATTGCTACCAAATACTGCTTCATCTCTATCCTTGGTTTCTTAATTTTATCTCGACCCATCTAATTTATTTCCTGCCCATCTTATCTCTCACTGTGCCTTATTTTTTTTGGATTCTAAATTATTTCATCTTATTCTAAATTAAGATGGGAGAGGGACTATATATATATAGAGTCCCTCTATGCATTTAGCAGAAGGGCTGCATTTAAGGAAGCCTCAAGACTACAGAGGCCAAGGACAACCATGGACAACCATGCATGTGCTACAAAATCCGGGCTCATGTGGTTCTCCTGTGAAAAATTAAAATTAAAATTAAAAAAAGTGTGAGAATTGTACGACTTACCACATTTTTAAACCCAATCCAATTTGATCAATTTACTGGGACTTATCCCTAGCTAGGTTTAAAAATTAATTAATTTACAGTTGACTAATTGATCAATCAAGTTAAATCATGACTCGATTGACCAATTAGTCTAATCCATCATTAAATTGATTCAATTAAAATATAATTTTACTTTAAAAAACTTCTTTAAAATTGACAAGTCAGTCTTTTTCATTTAATATTTTTATGCTTTGAAAGAGCCCAGACCCAATCTATTTGGGCTCAATCATAAGCTGAGCCCAAGACACCACAAGTCTAGCAAGTTGTCAGCTTCGGTATACTTGGGTTCCGCCGTGAGCTAAACCCAAGATACCGTGAGTCTAATAATCTGTCAGATTCATTTCTTCTAAGTTTGGCTATGCGCTAGACCTAGTTGGTCTAGAAGATCCATCTTATGATCATAGGGTTCTATATTAAGATTATTGACATGACTTATTCATGTCAAGAATAATTATGTCCCTATATCTATAGTCGTATAAAAAATCTCTCAAAAACCTACCATATTTTCATCTTATTAATGCTTATTGATTATATGAAATGGATATTTATCTCTCATTAATGATATGTAAGAGATCTTTTTTCTTATTAATATAATCAAACAAAAATGACTCTCTAGTCTCTCCACTCCACAAAACGACAAGGTTCGGGTAATATAAAATATATACTGAACCACACAGGTAAAATATTTATTTTTACTACTCTCTAAACTTATATATCTTAATCTTTAGAACATTAACCACATAACAATAAAAGCAAATACCCAGCTTGTTTTTGGAATTTAAAAGTCTTTTTTTCATTTATTATTATCATTATTTTCATTCAAAATCATTAGATTATCCCAAAATCTCAATGATAACAACTATTTAATTTGTAGGTACCAAGACTTCTTCTATCAATTTTATACTTCTTGAGCTAATGAAAAGGAAATACTAACATGAACATATAATTAACCACTATTCAAATATTAAATAATCTTATTCATGAATATATTAAATCTTAAAAAATCATAAAAAATAATATTGTTCTAACTTAAAAATACATCTTATTTGTTATTGATCAGTTAATTCAAGCTAACATGGTGTCTTTATATAGAGTAATGGGACGTGTTTAATAACTTTAAAACTATAGTCTTGCATGCATTTTTCCACGGCAGCTTTTCAACCAAATTTTACTTGATGATATATAGCAGTTAAAGTATTGCCCAGAAACCCAGGATTTGAAATAACTGATAAGGTAATTTCAATTTAATCTCTCTATTTTTAATATTAATCTCAATTTGATAATTGTGTTATCCGATTCTTAATTATTAATATCATTTAATAAGTCATTTAATATGTCTCCCTTTTTTTCCAAGAAAAGTCAATTTCTTCTTATCTGGTTTCCATTGTCTAAAACGTTTTTTAATTATTCAGAAATTATTTGGCAAGGCGGATACCACATATTTATTAAAAATTTCAGTTTTTTTCTTTTTAAAATTAATTTTTAATATTTTTGAATTATTTTAATATTAAAAATAATTTTTTAAAATAAAAAAATTATTTAAATATATTAAAAAAAAACATTTCAAAAAACATACAGCACAACAATATCAATCATGCTATCCGTTAGATTTAGAGAAGCCGTCCAAATCTCTTCTGGGCCAAGCAGGCATGACTTTTGAGAGTAATAGCAAGCCAGTCTCACCGCTACCGTTGACCAGACTACAAACCCCCCTTTTTTTCTTTTTTCTTTTTTTACCGTAGACCAAACTTCAGACTTAAAGAAGTAACAAGTAAGAATTAATTATTAATAAATAAGCATATGCACTTTTTTAAAAAATATAATCGCAACATTAAATAATACTCTAAAAAGCAAGGTTTTTTCATGGTATAAGGTTTTATTGTTCATCTTTTTATATATTATTGTGGATAAATTATACAAAATTTTGTGTTTTTTCAATTTGGTTTTCAATTTTTTTCTGGCGATTTAATCCTAATTAAAGATCAATTTATTTTGATTTCTTTTGAAAATATGAACAAAAAAAAGGGATTAAAATGAAAAAGACATCAAATATTGGTGGCATGCCATAAATCTCCCAAAAGATGCACTTTAATAATTGAACTTTAAAAATTACGCAAATTATACATTTGGTACCTCAATATTTTTCCAATTCAATTTTGATACAAAAGTTTATTTTTGTTATTTTTAATCCCTGGTTGAGAGAGGAGAAAGAGAGATCGCTGGATTTTAGCGGTTGAGGGAGAAAAGCATAATTGACACTGATTTAGGCCACCAAATTGGATGATATTTGTGTCAAATGGTTTCATTTGATAAAGAGAGTTTATATTATGTATTTTTTTTTTATCTTTAATGTTCTTTAAAAAACATATCTGAGCTCTGATGGATTTTGATTTTGAGACCATAAATAGATTTATTATGGTTCTTAAGGTGTTTTATTGGAATTTTGGTTCAAAAAGGGTTGAATAACAGGTTTTTGGGTAAAAAACTTAAGTTTCAATTTTCCAACTATTACAATGGCTGGAATCAAAGCAAATTAGACAACGTGTCATCTGGAAAAAAATTTCAAAACAATTTGGGCTAGACAAAAAAAATTAAGGGTCCAGTTGTGCGGGCTTGCTAAGGGCAAGCTCATGGATGTGCCTTGACAAAATGGACCAGGCGAGCTGGCCTTTGCCTCTTTTTTTTTCTAATTCTTTTTTAAATTAATGATTTTCTTATGGTTTTTTCTTTTTTTTTTAATTTATATTTAAATTAGTATCAATTCTCTCTTTCATTTTGTTTCGAGAGCCTCTTTTAAATGACAATTATTTTTTTAGTTATGCATTTAAATTTGAAAAGTTTTTCTGATTCATCTATAATTTTTTTTTTATCTTTTGTATGAATGAACTTTATTTTTTAAAATAAAAAAAAATATTTTCAAATAATAATATGTGAAGCCTTACATGGTGTTTTTTTCCTTTTATTTTATTCGATCAATTTAATTTGTGTCTCTATTTCTATTATCATTTACTTAAATAAGAAAATTATTTTAATAAACAAGTTTAGCAAACACAACCAGATGAATGTTTTGTCTTTTGAGATTAAATATCTTTATCTACATCTATCTCTTGATTTTCCAAACTTTATTTTTAAGTATCGTTAATAACTTTTTATTTATTTTATTACATGTATACATAATAGTTTTTATTTAAACTTAGATTTTTTAAACTACATAAATGTGTTGAAAAATCTTGCATATATAATTGTTTTATACAAAATAAAAATATTTGACTCATGATAAAACATGGGTCTCATAACTAATATTTAATGATACAGTGTAAGTCTGTTTTAAAAAATATGTCTAGATAATATAAAAAAAAACATCAAATTTGATATATTTTCAAACCTAGAGTATTTAAAAATGCAATTGAAATACATTAGCTGTCAAAATATAAAGTAAAAAAAAAAAGAGAAATAATAATAATAAAAAAAGTATTGAAGAACACCACATTTTGGTTTACACAGTGTATTCTTTTCTTTTTTCTTTTTTCCTTTTAGAATGAAAATGAATTTCATTATAAAATAAAATTCTTTAAATCATTTCATTAAAAATTGATTGTTTACAATAAAATAAGATACAAAATAAGAGGCTATATATTTGGTATTAATTACAACTCATAAGAAAATGTTTCTTTCATTGTTATTAAATTTATTTAATGGATCAACTTGGATCAATTTAGTGTCTCATTAATAGATATAATTCAAGTTGGGTTGCATATTAAATCAGATGAAAATTAATCCAATTAATCCAATTAATTAATTTATAACTCGATTAACTAAGTTAAAACTCGAGTAAAATTTGGTTTAGTTATTTTAAAAATATAAAATAATATTATTTTAAATTAATCTAAATTAATTTAAGTTAATAAAGTAATATGAGCAGAGTTATGAATCGTAAGTTTCTTCCATGGATTTATATAATGATAGCTTCAAATCTGATGAATTAAAAGAAGTAAAAATTCTCTCACAATACTAGGCCCAGGCCCAGGCCCAATATTTACTGAATGGCGTTTCTCAAATGATGTCTATTTCAAGCCATTTTTGGGCATTTTCAAGTATTTGGTGGAGTATTAGAGAATTAATAAAAATGTAAAAGGGTATGACGAAGGAGTGTTAAGAAATATTCTGTGTTAATTTTCAATTTCTACTTTCTTTATTTATAATAAAACTTACTATAAACACTGCAAAATTACATTTAAAATATCACTTATTTAATATTTAAATCTTTGTCATTTATTTTTATCATAGAAATTAATACAAACAGATTTTTAAATCTTTTGGAATAAAATTAATATATTATTTTAAGCATTTCATAAGAATTAATTAAAAAAAGGTCGCGGGTTTGAATACTGGAATTGATTAATAATAAAATAACAATAATTGTTCTTAAGGCAAAAAAAAAAACAGGTATCTACGTGCCTGAGTGGTTAGGAAAGTTTAATTTCTTTCAAAGTTTAACTAGTTGTCGTTCATTCTTTTGTTTTTTGTTTTTTGTTTTTTGTTTTTGGTAAACTTTATTATTTTATTTCTATCCTTCAATTCTTTGTTCTTTCAATTTCATCATTTAACTTTTTTTCTTATTTTTTTAATCATAAATTAAGTAAATAATAATTTAAAAAATAAATCTAAACCTAGTTGAGTCCATGACCTTGATCACAAGTTTGACGATTTAAACCGCAAAGTCTGGCTCGATTTAATAAATTGTTATTTCAATATTTTTTTTAAAAAAATTTTTATTTTAAACTTTTTTAAAAAAATATTTGATTTATTTAGAATTGGTCTTCATAATATATTTTGGTTTAGTTTCTGTAGGATTAATTTGTTTTCATTTATTTTTTATAGGGTTATTATAATCTTATAATCTAGGTCGATCTAATAACTATAAATAAAAAAAGAGGAAAATATAAAAGAAAAAATAATAGGGGAATAAGGTTTTTTGGATCATGGCATCCGTATATCATCTCTTTCGAAATCAAACCTCAGTTAAATTAGAGTGTGTGTGTGTTTGTGTCCAAGAATATTTAAAGGCGATTGTCAAGCTCACATGGTGAGAAAACTGAATTGAAAGCTAGGGCTCCTGAGATTCAAAGAAGGTTTTGATGGACTTCGACTCTTTAGTTTTTATAGCAAACGTCAAATCAGTTCTCGAATTATTTAATGATTCTCAATTTTAGTTTATTAAAACTTTTAGTTTTTTTATTGATTCTTTAATTAATAATTTTCTTTAATTATATCTTTTCATCTCAATTTTTTACAATTTTTTGGCCAAAAAATTGTAAAACAAATTTAAAGATCAAACCCAGAAGGAGATAAATCAAGAGAAGGGAAGGATTTCCAAAGATAAATTGTTGGTCCACTAAATTACTCTTTGCACTTGTAAGGAAATCACAAGGTAAAAAAAAAAAATGTCCTAAAGAACATAGCATAATGGCAAAGAGTTTGAGATCTGCATAACAGGTCTCGAGTTCGAGTCAGGGCGTGCATTTCTTGTAAGAGTCTGGAACAGCCGGGGTTTTACTCGCTCATCTGGACCCACAAAGTACGCTTTCTAGAGGGTATGGTTTTCTCGAATTCAAAAAAAAAAAAGTTTGAGCTAAAAAAACAAATACTCTCTTAATTAAGAAGCCTAATTTTACATTAGTGATTATCAATTTAATTTATAACGTAACAACGTGGGCAATATTACTTCTCTATCCTACTAAGTATTAGATTTAATCCTCTTAATATCTGATTGATTATGATTCTAGAGTTCTATCCAGGTAAAAAAAATAAAAATAAAATTGTGTGTGCCTTACAATTAATTCCTCCTGCAGCACACTCAAGAAAGTTCATATATGAATAAATGACCTTGATTTTTTAAGACTTTCTCTAGAAAAATTGTTTTTGTTTTTAGTATTGCAGTAATTTTTGTTTTTGAGTGCATATTGAAAACGTGTTTTATTTGAAAAAAACATCAAAATAATATATATATATATATATATATATATATATATATATATATATATATATATATATAGACATTATCTCTTAATCTCTTGGAATGTGACTAGTTAAAAATCAAGCGTAACCTTATTTATTTATAGTAGTTAAAAGAGACACCGTATGAGTATAAAATAAACAATAAAAGGATAACATTGGGCATTTGTTCTATGCAAAAACTTTTATAGAAAAAAATATTTTTTCAATTTTTTGTATTTATTTTTCATAAAATATTTTGTAGGAAAATTAATTAGTGTAAAATAACTTATATAAAATCTTTAAATTTAATTTTTTTTAAAAAAATATATTCTTAACTCATAGAGTTTTATGAAATATTTTACACCAATAATTCACTCATAATGTTGTACAAATAAAGAATTCTTGACCAATCAAAATTTTTCGTGTGTCATTTTTATTTTATTTTTATTTTTTCATGAAAAATAAATCATCTTTTATGTATTTACGATATCTTATCATAAATATGATATCCCATAAATAAAAATCAATTAATAAAATAATATCATGTGGCATTAATAAAAAACTTGAGTTCACCTATAAATTTCTATAAAAAAACGGCTTCACCGAAATTCATCTTAGAACAATAGTCACAAATTCGAGTCCTCTTATGACTACTAGAAGCTTACATGGTCGTTAACTTCATGGTCTAGCTATAAGATTAGTCGAGGTGCGCGCAAGTTAACCCGAATACTCACGTTAATAAAAAAAATCATCTTGGAACATGTTTGAGAGAGTGATATTGTGGTTGTAGTTCAAAGTGCTTTTTCGCTTGAAAATATATCGTAATAATATTTTGAAATTTATTTTTAATATTAGTATATCAAAATAATTTAAAAATTAAAAAAAAAATTTCTTGAAATAGTTGTTGTGATGTAAAACACAAACTTAGTTTTTCATGCTGCCTAAGTCCACCGACAAACAGTGTAAGGAAACGTCTTCTAAGGTCTACCATCAACAGTGTTGCCTCTCCACATGCATTGCTAATCCTATAAAAAAATGTTGAACTGATCAAATGTGAAATAATATATATAAATATTTGAGGGGAAATTGAAACCAAAATTAATTAAAATGAGAGAAAAGTAGGATATTGATTTAAAATAAAAAGTAAAATAAAATAAAATAAAAAGTTGATGAATTTTTTATCTATGTTTTATCTCAAATTAATTGGGGCAAGTTGATTTAGGTTTTTGACTGGGTCAGGTCGGATCCATCGTTCTTTATTTTTCTTAAACCCAAACTAGTCCAAGCCTCGGGTTGGCCAGATCCTATCTAATGTCTATCAAACACAAAAAAAAATATATATATTATTCAATCCAGTTCAAAGCATCAAATTCAAGAAAAGACAATTATTTTTTTAGTCCAATATTGTTCATCATACTAAACATTACATAAAGGATTGAGATGGTGCTCATTAAGCTATGTATATTTCTTTTCTTAACGTTCAAGTTCAAATTTTAAGGGAATTTTTTTTATGCACCATAAGTTTACTTCTAATTAATATTGTTTGAGAAGATGATTGAATTTTAATTGATGCATGAAAATAAACAAATATGCTTGAGGGGTGTATTTGTATAATGTTTTAAATTACTTCAAGAAATTATTTTTCAAATGATTTTAATATATTAAAATCTCCGTACAAAACATTAAATTTGATGATTTTTTTAAATATAAAATAATTTTTATAAAACTATTGCATTGTATATATTATGAACGAAATAACATTTAGATCCTACTATATATGTTTATAAATTAAACATCTTTGGACCTAACTTGTAACAATGGCAATGATTACTGAAGATCTTGCCTTTATAAAAAAGCAAATTGATTATCTCAAACCTAAGGGATAAAAATGAATTACAAGGGAAACATGTTTATCCCTATTTTTCCTATAATTAGCTACTTTTTTTATAAAACACAGCAAGAACAAATAGAAGAAGTCAATAGAAATAACAGAAACAAGTTTAAGTGTCAGTTGTAACCGAATAATAAAGGACTACAAACAACAGGGAGGCCCTCCACGTTCCCTCTTGTAGCCGTAACAAGCAAGGTATAGTACCAACCGATGCTAATAAGATGAATAAATGCACACGGAGATTCCTTATTTTCTGGCTAATCTTTCCTCCATTTATTTTTCTTGAGCAAGAACGTTAGTTATATATAGATCATTGAGTCTTCGTTGTGATCATTAACATGTGCTGAGTTTCGAGCCTTAAATGCATTGCCTTATCTGGTCTTCGTTTATGTTTTAGACAAAGGGGAGGGGACATTGGATTTTGATTTCTGATGTTTCTTTCATTAATGTTGTTGCTGTTGTCTTTATAAGTGAAGAGAATCTCAGTTGTGGAGATGGAGAGTGATCAGACTGAACATCATCATAGGTATCGTCGCAACCAGCAACATCAAGTCTTGTTGCCAACACAGTCAGGTATACGTACATGTTCTTTGTATAATTATTGGATTCAAGAAGCCATGATTTTTTTTTCAAGATTTACTTCCTATTTTGGACATTTCTTGGATTCTTATGATGCGTAATGAGTCGAGGTTACCTGGGTTTTTCTAATCTTAGTTAAAGGCAGTTTAGTTTTTTTTCGGTATTAAATCCAATTCTGATATACTTTTGCAGTTATTTTTCATGTATGAGGAGATTTGTACATTGGCACTTGAGTCCAGAGAGAAAGGGAGGAGGGAGGGAGTGGAAATGGCCACTGAAACAGACCATCTTCATCACCATCATCATCAAACCTATGGAGACAATCGGTCATGCCTAGAACTATCACCAGATAGAGAAGAATCCCAGGTATAATATTCCAATGTTTTGCCTACCTTTTTTTCATTTTGCTTTGTTTCTATCTATCTGCAAACAGTTGTTTTTCATGTCCCATTAGGGTTCTTTTAATGTTAAACTTAATTATTAATTAAATAAAAGCCTCTGTTAGGATCAGTTTTCTTTACTTTTGCAGCACCATGTTGTTTTCTGTCGATTCTCTTTGCAGACAAATTGTGTATGTTCTCAAGCAAGATTTAAAGAAAACTAAAATACTTCAAAAAAAAAAAGTTAAAGAAGATTAACTTTCTTCATGGAACACAGCGCAATTTGTGTAATTTTATGTTGATTATTTAATTGATTTTCAGAATACTATTTGAATCCTGAGGAATTTGTTTTTAGTGACAAGTAGTTTAATCAAGAGGGTAATGAGCACGAAACTTACTGCATCACGACCCTGGGCATTTACCAATGAAACCATAAATTTAAGCTGATTCAACTAGTGTACTTGCAAACTTCATACCAGAATTGCTGTAATTATTGAAAATGAAGAGTTGAGTTACTGATTGAGATGTAGAACTGCAGATAATATTGAAAGTTAGAAGTTGTTCTGTTAATTTGACCATCACTGTTCAATGTTTTTTTTTTTAATCTATAATTTATCTTTAAAATCCAAAGCAGGATGCGTCAGTCTCCCAAATCATGGATTGCGGTTCCATAACTTTTGGAAGATACACTGCAGACACACTTGCATGGGAAAAATATTCTGTTTTCTCCCACAACAGATGTCAGGAGGAGTTGGAGAAATTCAAGGCACCAGGATTAGTTGCTCAGAAGAAGGCATATTTTGAGGAATACTATAAAAAAATTAGAGCTATGAAAGGTATGCAAGCAGAGCAAGAAACTACTCAAACTGACCCCACTCAAAATGGGCAGGAGATTACTGCACAAGAAGCAAATGGTGTTGGTGTTGGTGTTGAAGCGTCGAAAGAGGAAATTAATCCTAGCAACTGTAGTCCGGAAGAAACTGTTGTTGATGTTCACAGATCAAGAGAGGAAAACAAGCACAGCAATGGCTATAAAATTCAGGTGTTAGATAGTCATGCCACCGATACTATTAACCCATCTACGAGAGGCATTAATGATGGAGCAGAAGAAGAAAGTTACTTTGATGGGAACAGTGGCAGGGCTAGCAAAGAAGATGAAAAGGGGTTGTGCTTATCTGTCAGAATAACAAAACATTCTATGGAAGGTGGTTCCTCGTCATGTAGTCCATCAGTCAAAGGTAGTTCCAAAACTACCCAGAAAGAGAGCCCTGTCAGCAATGAAGTCAAGCATAGTGGAAGCCAACTGAAGAAGCAGGCATCTACTATGAGGGCAAAGGTAAACAATTAACGTTTCATTTCATGTCAACTCTCCTTTACCACTTCCAGAACTGATAATTCATGCAGGTGTTAATAATCTTCTTCTTAAATCTGCATATCATGCCCATTTATTTCCTTTTTGAGAGATGGGCTTTTGATCTACGTTGGCCGAAGGTATCTCTATCTTGTATGCAAATACCAAAAGAGCTTTGTTTCTACATGCACTGTTGCTAGTTCCTGGTATATGGAAGATCTGTTGATCATTTGGAGATTGGAAGATACTGTTGGTTATATTTTCTCTCGTTTCTCTATTTCGCTACCCAATCACGGTGGATTGGGGGCCCTTCAACCCAAGAGTGAGGCTGAGAGTGACTACATGCAATTGTGGACGAAATAAAAGTCCCCCGGCCCTCGCCTGTCTGATTAGCCCCTTGCTTTTATTTTCTTGAATAAGCTTAGTATGTTGCGTTCCAAGTAGTTGTGATTGTTGCACTACCAACATAGCCTGCCATGATACTGAAATGGTCTCCGGACACATTGAGCTTATGTTACTTGTTCTCTGCAATTTGTGCTAGGGCTTTGTGTTTGCACTGCCAATTACCAATGGCAATGTTCTAATTATCAATATGTGTTCTCAACCAGGGGACTGTCTCTTCTGCTGCAAACAGAACAAAGTTGGACCGCAGAATTAGCAAAGACATGGTTAAGCGATCTCAGAAGCCAAATCCATCTGTTTGTAGGGAAATTAAGAGCAAGGCAGATGCTAGTCTTGTTTCAGGCAAAAGAATTACCTCTAAGACTGCAACCAACGTAAAATCTGACCGGGTTCGATCACATAGACAACTTAGCGAAGTGCAATCCAGTACAACTGTTCTTCGTGCTTCATTAACAAAGGACAAGATGGTCTCCCTTTCTTCTAATATAAGAGGCAATCCACTTAAAACAAGTTCAACTCCCAAAAGCTTGGCATACAGGCTCCCAGCAACATCATCAGTTCTCACTCGATCTGCTCAGGTAGATCGTCTGGTCTGTGTTCACTTTGGTGTCCCAGTTTTGTCTGCTTGTTAATGATTTTCGCTGATTGTTCATCTGCATTTATATATGCAGAGAAGTTCAAAAGAGATCACCACCATTAGTCGTTTGAGAAAAATCAGTGTAGATAACAGGTTTGATTTTACCTAAGATATCTCTTCCCATTCCCACCCCTAAATCAGGTTTTTAACTTGGATAATTTTTCAGGAGCTGTGATGGATTTGGTCAGAGGTCTTTGGGGTTGAGTGGCCACCATAGTCTTCCAAAGAGTAGAGAATCTGAAAACCAGAGACCAAAAGTCATGTAATGCATCATAATTGCACCTCCCTTCCTCAAACTTTATAGCATTTCCAATTCCGAGCGAATGGCAGATGGCTATTGCCAATTGCTTCTCAGCTTCTGCTAATATGATATTAGAAACTGAATTCAATTTTTCCAACAAATATCAGGTTAAAAAATCTTTCTGACCGGAATGAATCAAATCAGAACACTGGACTTAAGTGTGGACCCATCAGTTCTGTCAAAGGACGGAGGCAGAAAAAGGTAAACCTAGTTGTGTGCCTAATATAGTCTGAAACTATGCATAGCTTATAGTCTAGTCATTTTGATTCTAAACCCTTACTTATTGCTAGACTGGCTCATCCTCTAAGCTACCAGCTAGCATCATTTTACGATTATACTGTTTTCTATCAATTTCAATTGTTATTTTCTTGTTGAATCTGCATGATCCATGTTCGCATGATAATTTCTTCTGACACTTCTGGATTGTCATGTATCTGGTTTTCAAGTTTGTCTGGTATCTGATATTTTTGTCTGTTTCAGCTAATGACCATCGTTTTGTTTCGTCCATTTAGTGAAAGTTTTACTTCCACTTGACGCATACATTTTCCGATATCTGCAGGGAATCGATGAAATCGTTGCTGGACTTGAACCGAAACCTGGCTTATCTAAGGGGACTAGTATTCAGAGGGCCTCTAATCCAAAGCCCATGAATAAGGTCAGATTTTATCCCATTTCTCATTTATTTGCCTATAGTTCTCAATTTTTCACCTGGAACTTGGACGTTTGAGATCAGTTTTTCCCCCTTTTTTTGCTACAACGTGTCCGTGTGATCACTTTAATTAATTTCTAATGAGATCTTACCCTTCTTTCATCAATTGTGAACGGAAATATTGATGCTTGTTAAATTTTGATAATTTCAGATTGCTACATCCCAGTCTGTCGAACTGACGTGCAATCCAAGGGATTCAAGGTATGAAACATCTACTTTGCTTTTCTATTTCTTAGTCTATTATATCCGAAACTTCGGTGATTTCCTGTTCTTAAATTGACTACCTGGAGTCGGAGATTTTTCTAGATTTGATTAAACATTGATAAATGTTAAATTTGTTTCTTCACAATCTCCACAGACACGTTGATGCAGGCATGCATGGATTATTACCTCCTGAAAATTGTTTTTGTTCTGTGACTTAGACTAATACAATGCCATCATGCAGACAGAGGATGCCATCACGCAGACAGAGGATGCCAATTTGGCGTTGAGTGTTCAACAGGTGGAGGGAGTTGAGGTCATGTGATGTTCACAGCTTACTGAATCGCAAGTCTTGGGGGAATGTGCTGAACTGCAGATGACAGGATGTTCACAGCTTACTGAATCAACATGGCTAGGCAGAAGGCTATTAGATAGGAAATCTTGATACAGGAAGTAGAATAACTGCATGGCGAGTAAACAGCAGATCTGTAAATAAGAAATTTTCCATTCTCAAAGGCTTATATATGTAAGTTGAATTAGTTTCACGATATAAATTGTGCTTCTACACATGAATGAATTCTTATTTTGCAGCTATCATGAAGAACAGATAATAGCTCAAAAGTGTTGGCGATCTCTCAAATAAAATTTAGTAGCTTTGTAAATAACAAAATCTAGTTGAATGACTTGGTGATGATTTTTTTCTCGATTGACTAATCCACTGTGTGAGTTTCCCTCAAATATCCTCTCTCTGGATTTGGATGCCTGCAAGATCCAAGTGAAGTTCAAGCCAGAAGTTAGAGCAGGTTTTGGCTGCCATGCATAGAGATGTTTGACAAATGAAAAGAAGAAATGATACGGAATTCAGACAGGAATAACAGTTCTCTGGTTAAGTCCAGAACTATGAACTGTAGCAATGAGTTTTCACATGCTGGACATTCTAATTCAGCGTAGCAATAAATCGAATTGAAGAAGAACGTTATTAGGATTAAAACCATACTCTTGCCAATTGGTGAAAATTGTCCTGAGAGCAAGCAGAGAAGCTTGTACACATTATCCTGTTGCCAATCCAATCAAAAGGCCCTTCGCCCTTAAGTGTAAAACAAAAGCCAACACAGCTGCTACCGGTGTCCCAACCAGATAATACGCCGCAAGATTCACGTAGGCTCCGAACTTCTGCCACCCGCTTCCTCTAGCAACCCCTGATGCAGAGCAGAAAAGCAACACTGATCATATCTCGAAGCAACATCAAGGAAGAAAGACTATTATCGACTATTGCAGGCAGCTTTATGTTCTTTCCTTCTATATTTGAAGAAAGCTGTTGCTGACTATTGTAAAGTTTAGATTAGAATGATAAAAGAAATTTCTTGCCCTAATAAATCGATAAATGAGAAAAAGCTACGACGCTTGCCTGAAAGTACTGATTGTAAGCAGTCCATGATAACTGACAGACAAATGAAAGGAACCATATCTGCAACATAATTTACAATTTGCTTCTCGCTGCTGAATGCATATCCCATAATGTGGCGACAAAAGAAGAGAGCTGTGCTTATAATAATCTCCTCGGTGATTGCAATAACCATTATGGCCCAGACAGCCATCTTAGCTGCCTGAGAATTCCCAGCTCCTAATTCATTCGAAACCCGGGTGCTACAAAAAGATTGAACATTTTTCTTCAGGAAGAGTGACGAGTAATAGGAAAACAAAACTGAGTTACATGATCTATATGCAATAGAGTTTGAACAATTTTTTTACAACACCTTGCTGTGGCCCCAAACCCGTAAGGAATGAAGTAATGCGGATAGGTGATTGTGAAGCTGCAAGCAATACTTGGAGAAATTAAAAATGTACCATTTAAAACCTTTTGCATAACTGAATAATTTTTTGGTAGGAACCATACCATATAGAAAGCACAGAGGTCTCCTCTTTAGGATTTCGTAACAGCCCAGATAGTAAAATAAGTACCTCATAAGACCACCATTCAAGACTGAAGAAATTGGCATACCAAAGATGATATTAGGGACTCGATTGGCATGGAAATAACAACAGGATGAGGGAAAAACCATGTCTTTTGTTGGAAGATTTGGGAGAGAAATTACCAAGTCATTACTGCATAAGGAACAGCAAAGCGAAAGAACTCCCTTATGCCAAAGAAGACATCCTTCGAGAACACAGAACGAGTTTTTTCGCATTCGGAAGAGCACTTCATGTATAACCCAAGCAAGATAACATTCAACCAATATGATAAACTGATGGCTAATGCTGCTCCTATGATTCCCATTTCTGCTTTAAACACTAGAGCCCAACAAAGAGTTATATGGAAACACAGAGAGGCAAATGAACTAAACAGCATTGGAAGGATCAAACTCTGAGTTTGGAAGTAGCGAATCAGCGCTTGAAGTATAGCATATGAAAACAAGTTAGGAATGAGGCAAATAGAGTATTTGCGAGCGACATGGGAGATTGAAGGGTCTTGGCCTATAAGGATAAGAAGCTTGTCCGTGAACATCCATAGAAAGGATATAGGGAGACAGACCAAAATCAAGGAAATGATGGCACAGTAAGTGTAAGTCCGAACTGTTTGATATTGCTCTGCTCCGTAAGCTTGCCCGCATAGAGTTTCCAATGCACCAGCTAATCCGAACTGTTTGACAGTCATAGCACCATGTTAAGTGTAGCTTGAAAAGTTTATCCTTAATGTACTAACTCACTGAAACCTATATTATAATTTGAACTGAATTACATCACATTTTGTTCAGCTTTGACTTCTCAACTGATTCAAAACATATAAAACTACAAGAAAACCTTGTCAAATCCGGTTGTTTTCAGTTTGTTTGAACTGTATAGTTGTCATTGCCCAAATGAGGAAAGCCTTGATGCAGAATTATGCCTGGTGCAGGCATGCAAGTAGAACTCTTTACACCTTCGGAAGCTCATCTCATTTTATTCCATGTATAACCATGAATCAAAAAATCCAATATTAATATATTATAATATATAGTGAAGATGATATATATTAATAAAAACATGTGAGATCTTAAATTTATTTTTAACAATAGAAGAATATTACAATTGCTATATTAAACTTGATCCATCTAAGTTCAGGCAGACCAAAGCTCAAATAGTAAATCAGTTGAGTTAAAATCAACCCTTCTGCACGGAAAAAGTTCTTTACTGATCGAAAAAATTTGCAAAAGATTTGAGACTAGTACTCAGGTGCAGTTTCCAATTAAGAAAGGAAAAGAAGTAGTTACAAGCAGACTGAAGCCGGTAACACTGGTGAAAGAGGAGGCACTAGAGATCCCAGATAGTGAGAGCTCATCAAGATGTCCAACCATCATCACTGAAGGTACTGCAGAACTGTGACTGCGACCATTGGCGCTGCTACATAGCTCAACTTCTTCAGCTCTTTCAAAGAGAGCTTCCATTTACGACTCATTGTTCTCGGCTCTTTACACAAATGCCTCTTGCGTTCTCTTCTACTACTGCCTCCCAAAAATGCAGAAGTTGGAGTAACGGTTGGTAGAAGTTTTCTATGCGTATTTTTTATCTGTAAATAGATGTGGTTGTCATTGTTGTAATTAATGAGTGCTTCTTCCACTTACCTAACTGCCTCTTCCAATTTTCTCTTGTTTTGCATAAAAAATGAGGATTCCTATATGTTCAATGGTTCAGCTGTGACTTGAAACAACAGCGATTGCTTTTACTATTTTACAACTAAATTACTACGAAAATCAAAGAGGGGATGAAAGTTAGATTAGAGTTGTAACTATTATGAAATAAAATAGAAATCTAATTTCTTACACATGTCCTGTCCGAAAAATGATACTTGGGGTACACAAAGGCTTCCTGGAAAAATAAGAAGAGATGGGAAAACACATCTGCCTTCGATATCCTAAATATGGAAATCTGACCGCGACCAACTTTTCCTCGTCGTAAAAGAAATATTGCTACAGAATGACCACAGTGCTGAGATGGCTTCCACATTGAGTAAGCCATTCATTTTATGTGCTCCACAATAGAATAGCAAAATCCGTAGTGGGAGAGATCTCTATGTTTGTTAAGGCATAGAAAAGACAAGTGTTTTCAACTAGTCCCTATCAGCCAGGACGTGAGATGGTGGAGGGATGGCCACAACATGCATCAAACACACCTCATTTGTCACTTTCTTGAAGCATACATATCCACTAGTGCTCATCCATCTTGTCCATGACATGCATTCTGCGTCTAGAGAAAACCAACTGAGGGCAAGCCTCGAGCAAGGATGTGATGTTGGAAGAAGCTTCGATCTTTTATCCCAACAAACTGCACTTTACCACTGCACTCCTCTATGCAATCATGTGCGCTTCATGTTTCTCCAGGCTTGAATTCTTCTTTGCCTCTAAGCCACATCAAAATCATTACACATTCTCAGTGCTCCTCTCTGGAACATGAATATTCCCTTAGATTGCAAATGAATTGGTCGGCACATTTGAGAAACTTGTGAGTGGTGATTGACAAGAATTACAGGTGCAGATCTTTCATCCTCCTAGATCTCCAGTTGTTTCAGCTCTTCCTCGGCCAAAGTTTCAAATACAAGGAAACAAACAAATAATCCTGCAAGCAAGAAAATAGCCATGTTCTAAAAGTTAATACAGACATGGAGCTAAAGAGCAAATTAAAATTGCTGGAACTTTAAGTATAGAACAAGCTAGCAATAATTAGAGTTACAGAAGCAGTGATCACCTCAATGTCATCAGATAAAGAAAAACACAATCATATTGACTCCCACATTCACAGCATATACTTGTTTTCTATTTTCCTTTTCTGACTTTGGTACTTCCAGTCTAACAGAACGCTAACCAGCAGTACTGAGGCTAGTAAAGACTCTTGGCAGGCCATTGCTGAAACTAAAACAACTCAAAAGGTATGATTGACCTCAGCCAATATGAGGTAACACTTCATCTTAACAGGTGATGATTGACCTCAGCCAATACGTGTTAACAATTCATCTTAGCAGGTGATGGGTTGGGTTTGGAGCAGCAATACATTAAATCACTAAGAAAGAAAGTCCTGTTGCATATTTCTACAGTTCTACTAGGAGCAGCACGAGAGCAGTCTTAGCATGACAAAAAAAAAACATCTGAATGACAATAATCAGCCATATTTAGTTCACCCTACAAGATATTCGTTTAACTTAATAACATAGGAACAAAGGATTGATTCAGAACAACAACAACCATTGATTTGAAACAGTGGTGTGTCAGAAAATAAACCTTGAAAGTGATTATGAACCTCAGTATTGCTTATAACCTGAGTGATTATCCTAATTTAGTAAAGTCCCTTAATCTCAAAAGTATGGTCGGCTAAAAGATAAAATTTGATGGAGGATAAAAGCAGTTTCCATGATACTTCAGAAGCAATGAATCAGTTGGGAAGAGGGTTGGGTCTAGCCAAAATTCCATCAGCATACAATGAAAAAGAACTATAAGTGAAATGAGAACCAGCGTGCATGTAAAAAATATTACTCGGCCATAAGAATTAATGACTGGCCAAAATGACTGAAACAAACAATAGGAATGACTATTAAAAATTTGTGACGCTTTGAAAGAAATGCAGACAAAATATGAGGGTGGGGAAAAAAGGCAATGATCCAGTGGCAGTTATTTAAGAGCCTAAAAACTTAAATAACCTAATCAGTTATTCAATGAGTCACTGAAATGTTTGATCAACAAACAAGTATATTTTGAAGGAAAAAATTGAAAGAAGTTTCCCATCAGAATTCATGGCTAAGGGCCAAACTGGTTTTTGTTATATGATTTGTTTTCTCACGTTTCCTTCTACTTTTGGTCACTAGAGCTGGAGGGGAAGAGCAAATGAAGCATCCAAGTGACAAATTTTCTTTTTCCCTGTTTCTCGAAGTTATATATAATTGCAAAAGGAATAGGAAAAAACTGGAGAGAAGTTCGAAAGTAAAAACTTTTATAAACTCTTACCGTCAAATCTGAGAGTAAAATCCTTACTGTTTCAGCCGAAGATGCTCCTACATCCTAATTTAATATGCTATCAACATCAATTTGCTAAAGAAAATGAAGGTTTAAAAGGAAAACAAAAGGATTGGAAAGCCCAAAAAAAGTCTTGCGGTAACCTTACTAAGCCTTTGAATGAAGCTGATGAAACTGCTCTTGCAAATCTGTGGCTAGCGTTTCCCTGCCGGATTTATTGAGGCAGTTGAAAACCTTCATATACACTTTAAAATATGGTCTAAGACCTTTCTTGATCATTTCAGAAAGAATATTTTGGGCAATCACCAGATTTCCTCTTTTCTGATGAAGCCTCGCAAGCAAGCTGTAATTCATGCAGCTTGTGCACTTGTACTTCTTATCTGAATCAACCACGTACTTATATGCCTCCTCATATTGCTCTGAGTTGAAAAAACCCTTGATAAAGGCAGCATGTGTTGAAAGCCGAGGTTCAAGACCCCTTGCCACAATCTCATCAAAATAGTGACATGCAATTTCAGTCTTGCCGTTATTGCAACAGTAATATATAAAAATTTCAAAGGTTAATGCATCAGGAGGGCAGTCCTTGTCCTGCATTTCCGTCAATACCTTGCAAGCATCAGCATATTCACCGTTCTTAAGCAAACAGCTAATTAGATAATTGTAAATTCGGGCATTCAGTTCAAAGCCCTCTTTCCTCATCTCATCCTGAATATCTCTCACCCCTTTAAAATCACATCTCCGACACATTTCCCTGATAAAAATATAGTAATAAGAAATCTTCCTCTCAGTTTTCTTCATCACAAACTCAACCATGTCAAAGGATCCCAAAACACTGAACATTTCGATCAATGAGGAAACCCAACCATAACATGACCCTCTAACTTCAAGCAACAAGACAATCACTCTCTGTGTGGATTCCACCAAGGACTCATTTGTAACATTCATAACATGTAAGAACTCGAATGCCTTTTTGGTTAGACATAACTGGTTCTCGTTAAACTCATTCAAAAGACTCCTCATAGCATCATAATCATCTAAACGCCCACAATTATCAATAACCAAGCTACAAATATCAGAATTACATCTCAATTCAGGCTGCCAATGTCTAATCCAACGAAAGAAACGCAAAGCAGACACCTTTTCACTATTCAAGACATGAAAAACCAGAGTCACAGAAGCAATAGATAGCTTTACACTCAAAGAACCCAACTTGTACTCCAAATCATACTCATCCCTCTTAATCAAATCAATAATATATGCTACTTGTTTTTGCATTGCCTTTGGTCTGACCCTACCAGTTCCCATTTCCTTATAAACATCAAAGGATGATGTCTTGTAACCTCGAAGATAACCATGAATACTTGACTTGAAGAAATAAAGATTCAAACTTTGACTATTATGACCATTGTACCTACCATTACATCCAGTAAAACCCATGAATTTTGAGACAGAAGGTGACCCATTTGAGGAAAACAAGGATAAACTAGGATAGTTACAGAAACATAGAGAAGTTGAAGATGGGTATGATGGGTTTGGAAAGAGTTGTGGCTGGGACTGTTGGGAGAGGAGAGGGAAAATCAAATTATAATAAGGGTTTGAGAGGTACCTGAGATTCTTGTGGGAGAGCTTTGAGATCTCCATGGAACTGCTAGGAGCAGTGCTCCCTCCTTGTGGCTAGAGTTGACAAGACCAGTTAAAATTATATGTAATAAAGTTATTTCAGAGTTTTTGTAGGGTTACTTACAAAAAAAAAAATGTTTGTAGTATCATTAACGTATTATAGTCAAATTATATATGAAATTAATTTCAATTCTATGTATAATTTGAATTTAATTAATCATTTATTATAATTTTTACATACATAATAAAATATCAAATCATAAAATTTAATTATATTATTTAAATATATATCAAAAATAATTTTAAAAAAATAATTATATATAAGAAGAATATGTGCTTGTAAGAAGGGAACAAGAAACACCAAGAAGGAACCCTGAAGAGTAGCTTAACTAGTAAAGTTTTGAGTTTGTTTCTTAATGATTATGAGTTTGAGTTCTTTCAAGGTCACTGGAGGTTTACATAATCATTAACTTCAAGACTCGTAAAATTAGTTAAAATACATATAAATTGGTCCGGATATTTACATTAATAAAAAAAAACAAGCCGAGATGAGCACGAGGAGGTTGAGATAACGAAGGGAGAAGGGATAATGTTAATAAACAGAGGTGCTGGAGTCATAGAAGATGTAGAAAAAGATACAGAAAAACTGGTTCCTGGGAATGGAGAAGGTAATGAGCCTGAGAAAAACCAACACGATGTGAATTAATGGGTAAATTCAAGGAAGACCAACACGATGTGAAGACAATATTGAGCATGCTGGGCTCTAGCTTCGTTTTCGAGTCTTTCCAACAGTTTTTAATGGCCATATAAAACAACCTCAGGATGAAGAAGACAATATTCAATCCGACGTGCTTGAAATTGTTGGATAGATCATCCAGTCCGCATGCATCTCGGCAGACCCTGCTGCAACACTCGGTATAAAACTAGATCATTTCACATTTGAGATTCCGGTGATGGATTATAAGAATGTCAGGCGGCGTTTCCGAGCTTCTAACTTCCTGATGTTTGCCATTTTTCGGATCCCTTTCTTCTTTTCATTTCCCAGATAAGTTATGCGTAATGTATCACAAAATATATATTGCACTTGATAATTTAATGTTAACAAAAAATCTAATATGACTGACTCAGATCCTGGATAAAGCTCGAAGCCGGGAAGACAAAAAAACCATTGATGGGAAATTATAGGCATATGCCAAGGGTTCTTTCTTCTTTCTTTCTTCTGCTTCAATATGGAACAAAATTGAAAGGAGAAAAGTGAACAAAATTGCATGAAAATTGGAACCAAATAAGGACTAAATTGAATGACAATCGGAATTCATTCGAGAAGTTGTTATAGATTTAAGGGCTAAGTTAACAAAAGGGGAGAGAAGGCTAGCGTGTGCAAGACATGCACTAGCGAGTAGAAAGCATCGACTCGCTTTAGGCGGCACGTGAAGATACATACAACCTCTAGATATGATCTTCTTTGAAGTTGTTGGTATCGTCGAGTCAGAACCGTTTCATTAAGATAGCATGTGTTTAAAATGAAGATCTGGTGTAACTTTGATGATCATTTTTTTCTTTATTTCTCTCTCATTCCTTCATTTTTCGCACATGAATTTTCTTCTCCTGGATAAAAAAAGATTGGAAGTTTTACAAATTCTAGATCTCGGGTCAATCAAATGTAAAAAAACCTAATTGAAAAAAAAAACCAAAAGAATGAAGAAAAAATTTTCCTGGATGAAAAAGGATTGGAAGTTTTACAAATTCTAGATCTCGGGTCAATTGAATGTAAAAAAACCTAATTAAAAAAAAAACCAAAAGAATAAAGAAAAAAAAGAAGTAAATCTACGGTAGAGTAAAACATCTATTCAAATTAATTTTTCTTTCAATTTCAATATTCTCTTTGTGTAAAGATATCTTGAATTGGATTTTATGTTATCCTTTACAAGAATAAGATGTAAGAAACCCTAAAAGCTCTTAACTCTCTCTTCTATAACAATAAATCCAACAAACTATTTTCTCTTTTCTATAAAAACATTTACAACGAAATATAATTGCCATATCTAACCTTGGATTATGATCTCTCGTCAAGGGATTAAGGTTATTGATTCAACTAATCAAATTATTAGTTTAGCTAATCAACTTATGGGTTGCATTAACTCATTACAAATGCAATTTTCATGTAAATATATAACAAGATAACTTTTGGCACACTTATATGGAAAGGGGAGGGCGTAGGTTCAATTTTGACTGCTTCCATTTTTCATAATTAAGTTTGAATAAAGGTTAAATTTAAAGATATTATTAATTAATAAGCTAAAAGATTTGGGTTTAATGATGGAGCTTTGAATGCTTCCATTTTTTATAATTAAGTTTGAATAAAAGTTAAATTTAAAGATATTATTAATTAATAAGCTACAAGATTTGGGTATAATGATGTAGTTTTACTATTTAACTATTCAGTATTTTTCTTTTCATCTTCAAACTTTTTCCCTTTCAATTAGATACTTTTACAGCATAATTAGATGGAATTAGGCTTAAATTTATGATAAATATACCAAATTAATAGACAGGGGATTAAAATTTAAAACATAGAGAAATATATGGATAATCACAACTTCACAATAATTTTCATTTTGGTTTTAAGATTCATTTTATTTATTTTTCAATCACTGGTGTAGAGAAAAAAGAGAGAAACTCATTTGGAAATAATAAAAAGAGAAAAAGTTATTGGTTGTCTCAATTCTAACAACCAAAATAATCAAAGTTGATGTTAAAAAATTTCATTCGATAAGAAAAGTTTGATAGTGGTGATTTTTGGCTTTCTTATTGCTTGAAAAGATAGATTAATATTATTTTTTTATTTGATTTTGTGTTTTTTAACTAATTTAAAGGTGTTTTGAGTTGATAGATTGTTTTTGAGTTTTTTTTTTGAAAATTGGTTAACATAAGGATTTTAGAGTAAAAAACCCTATTTTTTTGATTTCTCAACTATCACAGTGATGGTTTAAGTTAGTTTCTTAACAGGTGACGGGTCGCCTGCTAATCCAAGCGACCTATTGCTTACTTGATTAAGAAAAAAATAATGAAAACAAGAGGGGTGACATGATTTTTTAATTTAGGTTAGGACCATAAACATGTGCTGACATGTTTTTTTTATTTTTAATTAATTTATTTAACACATTATAATTATATTAATTTATTGAATTCTTAAATTAATTAATAATTTATTTTAGTTATGATTTAAATTTTAAATTTTGGTTTAAAATTTAGAAATTAAATTCAAAATATCTTCATTTCTAAATTCTATTTGATTCAAGTGGAATTTAAAATTTGATTTAGAACCTAGAAATTAAATTCAAAATATATTGATTTTCAAATTTGAGTGGAGTAATTTATTTTATGAATATTATTTGAAGAATACCATTTTAATCTTAATTAATTAAATATATTAATATGTTCATGTTTCTCTTTTATTCGAGTTAAGAGTTCGAATCTAAAGATATTATCATCTTAATGATTAAGAAAATTACTTCAAATACATTAAATTTTAAAATTGTAATCAAAATTCTACTAGCAAATAAAATCGCAATTTGATTCCATGCTGAAGTTGACTTTTGATCTAAGTCAAAGTCAATTTTTTTTTATTTGGGCAAGTTTGATTAGAACAAACTCAAGTTTTGATCATATCAAGTTTTTCAACAATTTAATTATAAATCTAATGTGATGTGAGTTAGGTATTAGATCAATAAATTCATAAAATTGTTTGAATCACAACAAATTTAACAAAGTTACAATAAACTCATTCTCTTTTTCTTTATAAAAAAAATAAAAACACAACAAATACTCATATCATATGTTAAATGAAACTTAAAACAAAAACTTGCTATAATTAATCTCTTAAACAATGAATATTATTCAAATTAATCCTCTTCATATGAAAATCTTTGTAATTTAACTTGAAAAAAACATTTTTCATCATTCATAGTATTTAAAAATAAATTCCATTAAATATAGTTAGTAAAATTAAAAAAATAAATTTATTACCAAAACTAAGAACCTAATTTTTGTTAAAAAACATAAATGTTTAAACATCATTCCATGTGAATGGTAGATGTAGTTTATTAAGAAAAAAACATTATAGAAAATCAACTAAGCAGGTGTTTTGGAGTGTTGTATTCATTATTTTTTAAAATATTTTTTTAAAAAAATATTTTAAAATAATTATTTTTAACATTAACATATTAAAATAATTTTAAAAAATAAAAAAAATTAATTTATAAGATACTAATTTTCAAAATATAGGGCATTTGAAATGCAGTTCCAAACCAACCCTAACAACAACCATTAAAACGCCGCCACGTAAAGAAAGAGAGTTAAGGTTGAATTTTCCTTCATGGTGTGTGGCTGGCACACCACGTTCCCTGCCTCTCGAATATTCTTCTCTTTTTTAATAAAAAAAAAACAAAAAGCAGTAGCCCGCAAAAACAAAAACTCTCCCCTTTCCTTTCTAGTTTCCATAAAACAAGCCCAAAACTCTCCCTCTCTAACGCCTTCTACAAAGCAGAAAGAAAAAAGCAAAGAGAATTCAAAGAGAAGAAATGGCTTCGTTTGCAGAAGCACCACCTGGCGATTCAAAAGTCGGAGAGAAGGTCTTTAAGACCAAGTGTGCTCAGTGTCATACCGTCGACAAGGGTGCCGGTCATAAGCAAGGTAACTTTATCGCCCCCCGCTTTTTGTTTGGATCTTATATTTTCGAGGTCAAATTGTCTGTTATTTTGTTGATTATTATGTTTTCAGCCCCAATAATTCGTAGATCTAATCTGTTTAGATGGACAGAACTGTGGAGCTCTCTCTCTCTCTCTCTCTCTCTCTCTGTGATGGGTTTCAGGTTTTTGCAAGGAAATCATGATTTTAGTGAGAGGTGGAAGCTGGGTTTAGAAATGGATTTAATTAAGCAAAGATTAAATTTATGTGGGTTTCTTTTAGTGTTTTTTTAAGGTTTTAGGATGATATTTATAATTTTGGATTGGGATTTGGGATCTGGTATTTAATGAGTGAACATTTTCGATAGTTAATTTCTTCTGAGATTTGCGTTAAAATTAGTTGCTTGGTTCCTGTGTTTTTAAGGTTTTAATTTGCTTCGACTGTTTAAATGGTCAGGACCCAATCTGAATGGCTTGTTTGGAAGGCAGTCAGGAACAACTGCTGGATACTCTTACTCTACTGCTAACAAGAACATGGCTGTCACGTGGGAGGAGAAGACTTTGTATGATTACTTGCTCAACCCCAAGAAGGTATTAATCAACTCTAAAGCATAGTATGACTTGGCATGTTTGTTGCATCGACAGTGCGTCTTTAACTGGTTAAGAAGTATGGTTTATACATTGAGGTTTTGTGATAATTCTGTGATGATAGCTGAACTTAGTTGCTTTCTATCAAGTTATGACATTGTTACTCAGCATTTGGTAACTTAAGGTCCCGAAGAGAAACATGCTGGACAATCTGCTAGGTCCAGTAATTAGGAAGGCTGGGTTAAAAATTGAAGGACTTGCAAACAGAGAACATGGAGCGTGTAGATTATAATGTTTAGGCTTTGCTCTGAGATCAAGGTTGAATAATCAAGGAAAGCGACCCCATCATTGATGATATTTATCCTATGGTGTATGAAATGAACTTTCACATTTCATTTCAATGTGATAAGATAGCCTAGCATTTATAGTTGATAGAATCATCGGACTATCTTAGATACAGATGAATAACTCATGTCTTGACACTGGCGTTTGTGCCTCTTATACCATGTTTATTTTTGTTAGTTTGCGATGCTGACCCATAGTGAAAATTGTTTATGCAGTACATCCCTGGAACGAAGATGGTTTTCCCTGGATTGAAGAAGCCACAGGAGCGTGCTGATCTCATTGCATACTTGAAGCAGTCCACTGCATCTTAAGCATTTCACACTTCCCCATTTTGCAGTTGTTGGAGATAATTTTTTTTTTTACCAATAAAGTAACCATCCTATACAATGAGCATTGCTAGTCAATGCTCCTTCGAAGAGTTGCCATAATTGGCAAACTAAACATTCGATTCATTTAGCTTACTGTGCCTCTATTTTGCAAATATTTGGTGGATTACCAATAAACAGTTTGTTAATGATAGTTTTTGGTTTTGATATTGCATGAACATTTCCATAGTTGCTATTGTTTGCCTTCAATCTACTCTGATGCATAGCAGGTCTATGGTAAAGTACTTTTGAATGAAATGCAAAATGGTGTATTGGCATCTCTAGCAGCCGATTACTGGAATGCTTTCATTTTCCAGTGTTGGATAAATGCAACTGAATGAATCATTCCCCCTTCTACCCATCTCCAATGGTTTGGCCTATTGCCCGGCAAATTCCATCTACGTGGGGGTGGGAGCTCCACTCGATGCTGTTGCGGGTGATTGGTATTAATCCGATACTGTTTTTTACTGCTCTAGGTAACCTTAGATCTTCTGTTATGCTTGTAAGCAGTCTAAGGACTGGGATGCAAAATGTGATAAAATGGCCTTTACTAGTGACTTTGTCCGGGAAATGCGAGTTTATTTTTATTTTTTCTTCCTGTCGAGTACTATATTTCTTACATGCAACCATGATAATCCCTAGTAATCAAAGGTTGCCGTGACACAGTGAACTGGAATTGATTTCTGCTCCTTTTGTGGGTAAAAAGTACTAGAGGGAGAAACTTGTCCGCAAATCCTGAACTGAATAGAAAGGGGAGAGGATGATATGAACGATCGATGGTTAAGTTGTGAGAAAAATTGATTACTTTTTACCTGTTATGCAAACAAACGTGCATTCATACTTCGATTATCCATGTTTAGTTTCATGACACGTTTTCAGATCAGATCGGTCTACAAGCCTTCTTCTCATGTCGGCCAGTAATTCTGATGTTAATTACTTATTTTATCCCCATAAATGCCCCCTCTGAGATCGATTTACTATGTTCTGTCTCCTTCACTCCTTTTTCCTTCCTTCTGGTTAATGATGGATAATTATTTAACATCACCAGTGGCCAAAAAATCTAAAAACATGGAGTATATAAGGAAAATGTGATATAAAAAAACTAAATTTGAGAAACCTTAACCTCAAAAGCACCACCGCCGTGTCTCGCGCACCTAAACAGCCACCCTCTTCCCTCTCAATCTTGCGCTCGCCACACAGCCACCCTTTCGAAATCGTTCAATAACCAAAACATTAACGAATGAAATGGAGTGGAATCGAGGCGACTCGTCGATGAGTTTGGGTAAGTTATGGGGTGAGTCAGATGAGTGGGTGGAGCGAGTTAAATACTAACATCACCAATTTGGATGGTCTCCAGGAGTGCTAATGGAAAGTAAGCTCACAGACGAGCAAAAATGGCAGAAAAAAAGTTAAATCAGAGAGGGAGATTTCCTGAATTTCAAGCTCATCATTAATTCATCATTTCATAATATTCTCATGCCCAGACAAATTCAGTTACATGTAATTTAGCCATGATATTCCTTCTACACTAGCTGATAACTATCACGAAGTTAATGTTCCAAGGCAAATAAAGAACTGAAAGGAACAGATAAAACGCTACGTATGACAAACAAGCAAAACAAACATGTAAAAAAAAAACAAAACAAAACAAAAAAAAAAATACTAGTATCTAACACTACTCTAAAAGGCATGGGGCTTTCCCCACGCCTTTTATTTTTCTTATATTAATATTTTTGTTTTTTTTTCTTTTCTCATGATTGTCTTTTTTTAAAAAATAAATTATATTTTTTTTTCAAAATTATTTTTGCTGATTTTCTTTTAATATTGAATTGGTTGAGAATTTAGCTCTGTTATTTAAAAAAAACATTATGGATTGCTATAATGTTTCCCTGTATGATTTTTTTCTTTCTTTTTATAATTGTTTTTTTTTCCAAAATGATCATTGTCGATTTTTTTTTTCATATTGAGTTTGTTGAGAATTTAGCTTTGTAGTTTTTTTTAAAAAAAAAACATTGTAGATTACTACAGTATTTTCTCCACATGGATTTTGTTTTGGTACAATATTTCTCCATGTTTTTTTTTCAAAATTATCTTTGTTGAATATTTTTTTTTTAATATTGAGTTGGTTGAGAATTTAACTTTAACTTTCCCTAAATGTTTTTCCCCCCAGAATTCTCTTTTTTTTTTGTTTTTTTTTGTGTTTTTTTCATAATTATTTTTGTCAATTTTATTTTTTTAATATTGAGTTAGTTAAGAATTTAGCTTTGTAGTTTTTTCTTTAAAACACTGTTGATTGCTACAGTGTTTTTTCATATGATTTTTTTTCTTTTTTCTTTGTTTTTTTTTCTAGAATTGTTTTTGTCAATTTTAGTTTTTTTCATATTAAGTTGGTTGATAATTTAGCTTTATAGTTTTTTTCTTGAAAAAAAAACATTATGGATTGCTATAGTGTTTCTGCACATGATTTTTTCTTGATACAGTGTTTCCCCACATGTTTTTTTATCGATTTATTTTCAAAATTATCTTTGTCGTATTTATATTTTTCATACTGAGCTGGTTGAAAATTTAGCTTTATAGTTTTTTTCTTTAAAACACCGTTGATTGCTAAAGTGTTTCCCCACATTTTTTTTTGTTATAATATTTTTCAAAATTATCTTTATCGATTTTATTATTTTTAATATTGAGCTGGTTAAAAATTACAACTGTAGATTTTCTCATGAAACACTATAGATTGCTACAGTGTTTCCTGCATAGTTTTTTTTTCTTTTGTTTTTTTTATGATTTTTTCTAAAATTATCTTTATTGATTTTAGTTTTTTAATATTGAGTTGATTGAAAATTACAATTGTATATTTCCTTACAAAACACTATAGATTGTTGTAGTGTTTCCTTACATGATTTTTTTTTTATGATTTGTTTTTAAAATTATCTTTGTTTATTTTATTTTTTTAATATTAAGCTGATTGAGAATTTAGCTTTTGTAGTTTAATTTGTTTTTTGAAAATATTATAAATTGCAATAATATTTTTTCCTATAATTATTTTTTAAAAAATTTTATAATTTGTTTTATAAATACATGAGAATGTGCAAGAATACATAAACCCGCGAAAACGCACGGGTATAGCAACTAGTAATGAAAATAAAAGGCGTGGGAAAACTACAGTACTTTCCCACGCCTTTTAGAGTATTGTTAATAATAATAATAATAAAACAAGCCCAAAACTCTCCCCCTCCAACTCCTTCTAGAAAGCAAAAAGCAAAGAGAATTCAAAGAGATGAAGAAATGGCTTCGTTTGCAGAAGCACCACCTGGCGATTCGAAAGTCGGAGAGAAGATCTTTAAGACCAAGTGTGCTCAGTGTCATACCGTCGACAAGGGTGCCGGTCATAAGCAAGGTAACTTTATCGCCCCCCTCTTTTTGTTTTGATCTTATATTTTCGAGGTCAAATTGTCTTTTATTTTGTTGATTATTATGTTTTCAGCCCCAATAATTCGTAGATCTAATCTGTTTAGATGGACAGAACTGTGGAGTTTTTTTTCTCTCTCTCTCTCTCTGATGGGTTTAAGGTTTTTGCAAGAAAATCATGATTTTGGTGAGAGGTGGAACTGGGTTTAGAAATGGATTTAATTAAGCAAAGATTAAATTTATGTGGGTTTCTTTCGGTGTTTTTTTGAAGTTTTAGGATGATATTTATAATTTTGGATTGGGATTTGGGATCTGGTTTTTAATGAGTGAACATTTTAGATGGTCAATTTCTTCTGAGATTTGTGTTAAACTTATTTGCTTGGTTCCTGTGTTTTTAAGGTTTTAATTTGCTTCGACTGTTTAAATGTTCAGGACCCAATCTGAATGGCTTGTTTGGAAGGCAGTCAGGAACAACTGCTGGATACTCTTACTCTGCTGCTCACAAGAACATGGCCGTCACGTGGGAGGAGAAGACTTTGTATGATTACTTGCTCAACCCCAAGAAGGTATTAATCAACTCTAAAGCATAGTATGACTTGGCATGTATGACAGGGCGTCTTTAACTGGTTAAGAAGTATGGTTTAAACATTGAGGTTTAGTGATAATTCTGTCATGATAGCTGAACTTAGTTGTTTTCTATCAATTTATGACATTGTTACTCAGCATTTGGTAACTTAAGGTCCCGAAGAGAAACATGCTGGACAATATGTTAGGTCTAGTAATTAGGAAGGCTGGGTTAAAAATTGAAGGACTTGCAAACAGAGAACATGGAGCGTGTAGATTATTATGCTTAGGCTTTGCTCTGAGATCAAGGTTGAATAATCAAGGAAAGCGACCCCATCATTGATGATATTTATCCTATGGTGTATGAAATGAACTTTCACATTTCATTTCAATGTGATAAGATAGCCTAGCATTTATAGTTGGTAGAATCATCCGACTATCTTAGATACAGATGAAGAACTCATGTCTTGACACTGGTGTTTGTGCCTCTTATACCATGTTTATTTTTGTTAGTTTGCGATGCTGACCCGTAGTGAAAATTGTTTGCGCAGTACATCCCTGGAACAAAGAAGGATTTCCCTGGATTGAAGAAGCCACAGGAGCGTGCTGATGTCATTGCATACTTGAAGCAGTCCACTGCATCTTAAGCATTTCACACTTCTGGCCTCCCCATTTTGCAGTTGTTGGAGATATTGTTTTTTACCAATAAATAACCATCCTATACAATGAGCATTGCGTCGAAGCTCCTTCTAAGAGTTGCCATAATTAGCAAACTTAACATTCGATTCATTTAGCTTACTGTGCCTCTATTTTGCGAATATTTGGTGGATTACCAATGAACAGTTTGTTAATGATAGTTTTTGGTTTTGATGATATTGCATATGAACATTTCCATGGTTGCTATCGCTTGCCTTCAATATACTCTGATGCATAACAGGTCTACGGTAATGTACCTTTGAATGAAATGCAAAATGGTGTATTGGCATCTCTAGCAGGCGAACATTGGAATGCTTTCATCTTCTAGTGTTGGATAAATGCAACTGAATGAATCATTCCCCCTTCTACCCATCTCCAATGGTTTGGCCTATTGCCCGGCGAATTCCATTTACGTGGGGGTGGGAGCTCCACTTGATGCTGTTGCGGGTGATTGGTATTAATCCGATACTGTTTTTTACTGCTCTGGGTAACCTTAGATCTTCTGTTATGCTTGTAAGCAGTCTGAGAACTGGGATGCAAATGTGATAAAGTGGCCTTTACTAGTGACTTTGTCCGGGAAATGCGAGTTTATTTTTATTTTTTCTTCCTGTCGAGTACTATATTTCTTACATGCAACCATGATAATCCCTAGTAATCAAAGATTGCCATGACACAGTGAACTGGAATTGATTTCTGCTCCCTTTGTGGGGAAAGAGTACTAGAGGGAGAAACTTGTCCTCAAATCCTGAACTGAATAGAAATGGGAGAGGATGATATGAACGATCGATGGTTAAGTTGTGAGAAAAATTGATTACTTTTTCCTGTTATACAAACAAACGTACATTCATACTTCGATTATCCATGTTTAGTTTCATAACACGTTTTCAGATCAGATCGGTCTACAAGCCTACTTCTCATGTCGGCCAGTAATTCTGATGTTAATTACTTCTTCACTCTTTTTCCTTCTTTCTGGTTAATGATGGATAGTTATTTAACATCACCAGTGGCCAAAAAATCTAAAAACATGGAGTATATAAGGAAAATGTGATATAAAAAAACTAAATTTGAGAAACCTTAACCTCAAAAGCACCACCGCTGTGTCTCGCGCACCCAAACAGCTACCCTCTTCCCTCTCAATCTTGCGCTCGAGACAAACCCTTCCAGTGAATCAATACTTGGGTTGCTGCTTGATTTCCTCATTTAACCATTCTACAATCCATAAACCAATGAGTAGGTGGATGGAATCCATAAAGAACTTCATAAGGAGTGGTCTTAGTGGAAGAACAGAAATTGGTGTCATACCACCATTCAGCAAGGGAAAGCCATTTAAACCAAGGAGTAAGGCTATCACTAGTCATGCATCGCAAGTAGGTTTCTAGACATTTTTTGACCATCTTTGTCTAGCCATTAAATTGAAAGTGATAGGTTGTTAGGTAATGTAAGTTAACTCCTGGATGCTTAAACGATTGCTTATAGAACTGGCCGACAAATATTGGATCCCTATCACTCACAATAGCAGCTGAGGGGCCATGTAATTTGTATACATTATCCATAAACACCTTAGCCACTGAATAAGCACTATAAGGATGAACTAGAGCCATAAAATAAGAGTATTTGCTGAATCTATCCATCACCACTAAAATTACTTTTTGTTTATTTAACTGGGGCAATCTTTCGATGAAATCCATATATGATACGAACTAAAATAAGTCTGAATTTGGCTTTAGTCTATTTCAGAATATGGTTGCGGTTGTTTTTCAAAGTTTTTTTCACTCAGAAATGTATCAAAATAATATTTTTTTTTATTTTTTAAAAATTATTTTTATATCAGCGCATTAAAATAATTTAAAAACATAAAAAAAATATTAATTTGAAGTAAAGAAAAAAAATAAAAAATTCTCAAACTTTTTCAAAAGCGCTTTTAAAACGCAAAATTAAAATGTTTGTAACCAGTTCTGTAAGATTAGACACATCTCTCAAACCGTATATCGGATCGAATTGAAATTTTATAGAGAAATACTGGACACATGAAACTATATCGTGGTAAATTTCCAGGTCAAATGGAATTCAGAACATATTATTTTAGAGGATCAAAGTTACTATATAAATTTTGTCAAATCTGCCAACTAGACCTCCATGTACTGTTTGAGACATATCTAAAGCTACACGTAGAATTTTAATGCTATTCAAGATGAGTCAGAAACTAGACATCTCATACTTTCCAACCATACATGATAAGTCCAATAATTCATCTAAATAAAAGAGAATGAAGTGTTTAAAATCAGAAATGAAGTTTGCCAAGAATGTGTGAAAATGAGGAAGAAAGTGAATAGTACCAAATGACTTTGGTCTTTTTATATTTTTTGTTTGAACACATTAAAACGACTTCATCTCTCCCTAGTGCACATAGCTTTTTTCCCAACAGTGTTGTTTTTGTAACCTGTATTAATTAGGGGTTTTGCCTTTTCCAAGTCAACTTTGATCCCCATTTTCTTGTAATTTCACAATCAAACCCTTAATTGGTCTCAATCTTTGAGATTCCTTTCAATTATGCCCTTGGACTTCTTCGATTGAGCCCTCAAACTTTGGTGCCTTTTATAGTATAGTATTTGGTCTTGATATTCTTCAATTTTGTTCTTAATTAGCCCTTTAAACTTTTAATTCTTTTGATTTCACCCGTGATTAAATCAATTAGCCTCTCATAACTTCAATGCCTATTCATTTTAGATCACCCTGAACCTGTAATTCTTGCAATCTTGACTAGAATTGACTTTTAAACTTTAATTTTTCTTTAATTAAATCCCTAGTTATATTAATTAAGTCAATCCAAAGCTCACTTATTGAACCTTTTGATTTTGACTAAAATGACTTCTAAACTTTTTTTTTTCATTTTTCATTTTAGCCGCTAGTTAAGCCAATCAAGCCCTTCCAAAGTTCAATTATGCACTTAACTTTTCCATTTTTTGTGATTTTGCCATCATCTTCAACTTCCTTCTTAATTAAGCCCTCATCTATCAAAATTGAACTGCCAAACTTTACAACTTTGTCCATGTTGATCCTCAAACTTTGCAGCCATTGACCAATTTAAATACATTTTTCAAAAAAAAATTAGCAGGACCCCAAATTATTCATCCACCTAACATTCTAACCCGCTGTAAATAAAATGCCTTTCTAATTGTGATCCGAAATATTATTATTATTTTTTTGAATTTTGAATTTGTTTAAGAAAAAAATTGGAATATTTTTCTTAAAAGAAGAACATTTTCTACATGAAAAATAAATTTTTTTTGAGAAACCAAAATTAGGTTATGACGTAAAAATGTTTGAGTTCAAAAAATTGAAAATAAAAACGGAAAAAGAAAGGAGCACATCATGCACATACAGCAACTTCAGCAAGATGAATACGCCTTTTCTCAACAAACATCTCCCGAAATTGCTCAAATCTGCCTTCCTTTATTGCTTCTCTTATTGACCGGAAGAACCCCAGATAGTGGTGTGTATTATGTCTGCAATGAAAGGGATAAACCGTCAACATCATCATCGTCAATGTCAGTTTCAGTGTCCTAATAGAGGTAAGCAATGATACTGTACATTTCTAGAAGAATCTGGGCCAACATTTCATGAACATTGAGTAAATGATTGATGTAAGCTTTAGTATGATTCTGACAAGTATAGCAGCTGCAACTTTCAACAATTGGCGTCGCATCTTTCCTGAAAGGAGACCGACCATGTAAGCAACCACCAAGAAGAATGCACTCTTGTTGAAATAGGAAATACTTTCCCTCAAATAATAAAATGGCTGTCATTCTTCTTTTCTTCGCATTTTTTAAAGAAAATTAATGCGTGGTTGTCCCTTGCACTAATTTGATAAAATAGAAATAAAATTTATACAGTGGAAGTTTTTTCTGCATGCACTCCTAAAGTTTAAACCTTTTGAGTCACGGCTAGATGGGCCATTTCAGAAAAGAGCATTGTTTATTTGGATGCATTTTCTGCATTGGTTCCGTATTAGAGAAATAAGCTTAAGAAAAGTAAGCTCTACTTTTCAAATTCATGACTAAAAGGTCACCATCTGATCTCAGTTCTGTCATGAATCGCAGAATTTGTGAACTTGTTCGTCATTTGAAATTTATTTTGTAGAAAGGAAACCACTGCAACGAAGGTTCATTTTACCTTCAAAGGTACAGCATTAACAGACATTATATTTGAAATCTCAATGATAACCCACCAGAGAAACATAAGGCTTTTATATTTCAGTAAAAACATTTGACTGAAAATGGAATCCATAACATCTACTACTCTCCAATTCATAATATGTTCAACAAGGATGAGATGTTGATGGAGCTTAAAACCTTCAATTCAACAGATGAGATCATTAAAAATATCCAGATAGCTAGAGGTATACAAAGAATAAGTCCATTACCTGTAAACAGTTGCTTTCAGATTAATCTTTGTCTGGTCAATTCCCATACCAGTCAACTTCAAATCAGAGGCATATGTTTTGTTATCCAGTGGAAAGGTAAGTGCAAAGCCTCCAATAGTTAGATGATAAATATACCTGCAAAGGTTGCCCAAAAAACAAAATCATTTTTGGAGACAGTCACAATGAGGAGAAAGAAGCTTCCAAGGTTAAATTGAGAACAGAGGTGCATACGATGAGTCAAAAAGATCAATGCCAGCAGCAACACCCTGCAACACCTCCTCTAACAAGCATTGGAAAACAGAATTCACTTGTTATTCCACAAACCACTCCCATAATCCATATTTATATCCATACCCATAACTACATACAAAAGCATGAACCTTGTCGAAACATTTAATCTGAAAACGGTACCCTCTATCATTTATATATTTAAAGACTAATTTGGTCATCATGTTATTTCAAAACAATAAAAGAAAATCCTACAACACATTAAACTATATTCCCATCAATTATTTTCATTGCCAAAAAACCATGAAAATTAATATTTTCCGTGGATTAAATAGTGGACTTGTTTTGTTAGAATATATTTAGTCCCAATGGCTTAAAATATCTGGAAAGAGTTCAACAAAGTATTTGAAACCTATTAACTCTTTTAACACCACCATCCTCCCTCCTTATGTGCTATACCATGATAGCATGTGGAGCCCAAAGCATAACTTGGCCCAAAGCAAATGTTGATAGCAAATTTCAATTGAAAAAACTTGAACCAGGGACCTTTTGAAGAGCTAGCTCGGATACAAAAATCCGTACCCCACTGGAATCAAATGCTTAAATTATCGAGGAAGGGGCCAACAATTTTTAACCACCAGATATTCAAATATAGCAACAATTCATGAGAAACTCTCTATAACAAAGATGAAAGTATATCCGAGGCAACAAATTGAACAAACAAAATCAAAGAATTATTAAACAGTCCACAAGATACCTGGTAGTCCTAGTCCACTGATCAGACGTGGCCCATCCTTTGGTAAAATATCCTGATCATGTCATAGAAGCATTAAAACTCAGACATTTTTTAAACCCT